>NW_012107931.1:901361-911402 GCF_000951045.1 Mandrillus leucophaeus | reverse complement strand
GGGGGTGGGGGGGGGGAGTCCCAGTGCAGATGGACTTTGTGGTAGCGTGTTTTCAAGAAGTGGCCCTTGTAATTGCAAGACATTTATGGTTCAGAGCCCACATGCAATTTGACTTGAGCCCAAGAGGTGATTTTTATCTCTCAGGTCAAATTAATGTGGCGTAGATCCACTTTGGAATATTAATTTCATAAACATAGACATTTTCATTTTTGCTAAGGGTCTAGAAATGTTAGTCTGCCTCTGAAGAGGTCACTTTTCGAAGGTGAGGATGAGGAGGGGAAGAAAGGAAGGAGGAAAACCTAGCTTGCTTGCTTTCTCTCTTTGATCCCTAAGCACGTAAAAGGATGGCAGAATGCCCAGCATATGCTTCTTGCTTTTGCTGGCCTACACCCAAGGATCTGGGGTCTTCAGCAAGGCCTGAGGGCTGCAGTGTAGCTCTTCTGCTGCTGTTGCCTGCAGTGGTGATCTGAGCATTTAACAACCAGGACAGCACAGGCACCGATGGACCAGGTGGGCACCAGCCAGGGCTCTGCAAGCAGCATCCTGGAGGCCTGGCCTGGGCCAGGTGTGCCTGTAGAGAAAACTGGGTGCTTGGAGTGACAGGGGCCCCTGGAAAAGGCTGAGGACAACATTAAATTACCAGCCCATGTGGACCTATTTCCATATTTTAACAACTGACATGAGCATACAGAGCATACTGGCTGAATGTCAGCCTTGCCTGCCTGCACCCCACCTTAGAAGTAAAATTTTTCTAATAACACATTTTCCAGTTTTTGGACTCTGCCTATGTAGAATAATCCAGGTATGGGCAGCTATGGGTTCTCCAGTGTACAGTAATAATGCAGTGGCCAGCTATGTCTTGCTTAGGAATAAGAAGGGACACTGGTATTTATCTACCACTCACTTATGCACCAGACATGGTGCTCAGTTTTCATAATTATCTTACCTAATCCTCAAAATAATCCTATTGGATAAGTATTGTCATACTTATAGATGGAGAAAATGGGTAAGTATTATCACCCTTATATTACAGGTAGACGCTTATATCATAAATGGTCAGGTTACTAACTCAAATTCACACAACTAAAAATTGGTAGAACCAAAGTGTCTGTATGGGTCTGTCTGGCTATTTCTACCATACTAGATGGGGTAGTGGTTGAGCACAGGCCCTGAAGTCACACTGCCTGGATTTCAAGATTATCTCTGCCACTTAGCTAGCTATGTGAGCTTAGACAAGTTACTCAACATCTCTATGCCTCAGTCTCCATATACATGTGTGTGTGTGTGTGTGTGTATATATATGTGTGTGTATATATATATATACACGTGTATATATATGTGTGTGTGTGTGTGTGTGTGTATATATATATATATTTTTTTTTTGAGACCTAGTCTCACTCTGTCACCCAGGCTGGAGTGCAATGGCGTGATCTTGGCTCACTGCAACCTTTGCCTCCCAGGTTCAAGTGATTCTTCTGCCTCAACCTCCTGAGTAGCTGGGATTACATGTGCAAACCATCACACCCAGCTAATTTTTGTATTTTTAGTAGAGATGGGGTTTCATCATGTTGGTCGGGCTGGTCTCGAATTCCTGACCTCGTGATCCACCTACCTCAGCCTCCCAAAGTGCTGGGATTACAGGCTTGAGCCACCGAGTCCATCCGCATTCCTATATTTAAAATGGAAATAAGAGTACTTTCCTCAAAGTTTTGTTGGAGGATAAAATACATTGTAAAGTCCTTGGAACAGTCCTGGCATACAGTAATCATTCAATAAATCTTAGACTTTTCTTGTTCTTGCCTCTCTCAGGATGGCCACCCAAGCCCAGCCTGTTTGTGACCTGGATCTCTCCAGGTCAGTGGATCTCCAATCTTGTTAATTTCACCTCCTTTCTGCTCCCAAGCCAAATATTGGACATCTAAGAAAATCAATTCTTCAGCTTTCACTGTAGCCTTAAATACATAATTTTAAGACAATATTGGGCTCTTTTGTGACCTGGTAACTAAGGTTTTACTTTTATTTTGTCTAATGACTTACTTATCACCGAGACGATGTCTCTAATATGGAGAGAGAGAGGAGAACAGTCAGAGGGGTGACCTAGGAGCATGGGGACATGACTGGGGCAGGGCACTGGCTCATGAGATTTTTTTGGAACTGAATGTTTTAACAGGCTTTGTTACTCTTTAGGCATGGTGAGGCCAACAGATAGAGAGACAATAGCCATTAAAAAGATAGTTTGTTACTCACAGTTCCCCAGAGGAGGGGACACAGCACCATGAGGGCCACACGGGGATGAACCAGGGACCATCAGGAGGCAGAGGGAGCAGAGAAACTACAGGCAATTTCTGTGGGAAGGAACAGGCAAGACGGGGTAAGCTAGTTAGGATTGGACGGCTTGAATTATTTCAGTGGGCTCTGGGAAAAGGGTCTGTCCCTAGTTGTCTAGTACCTGGACCTGGGGGGATGAGGGCAGACGGGTAGTGACTCAGAGTATGAGAGCCCAGCAGAGAAGGTGGTTGGGGTGTGGGCTCTAGGTTGGTTGGTTTGTATTTGAAAATAGTGAATAGTGCCGCAATAAACATACATGTGCATGTGTCTTTACAGAAGCATGATTTATAATCCTTTGGGTATATACCCAGTAATAGGGTGACTGGGTCAAATGTTATTTCTAGTTCTAGATCCTTGAGGAATCGCCACACTGTCTTCCACAATGGTTGAACTAGTTTACAGTCCCACCAACAGTGTAAAGGTGTTCCTATTTCTCCACATCCTTTCCAGCACCTGTTGTTTCCTGACTTTTTAATGATAGTCATTCTAACTGGTGTGAGATGGTATCTCATTGTGGTTTTGATTTGCATTTCTCTGATGCACATGTACCCTAGAACTTAAAGTATAATAAAAAAAGAAGTAAGAAAATTGTGCCCTTGGGCAAGTTGTTTACTAGCTCTAAGAATTGGCTAACCCTGAAAGGGGCAGTCCCTCCAGGGACTCAAGGCTCCGGATGTCAAAGCATCAGAATACAGAAAAAAAAGCCATGGTTCACACACTGAAGCACAGGGCACTGGGGTCCTGTGGGAGAGGAAGGGGAGACTCTAGAAAGGCATGTGCACGTGAATGACCCCAGCTCCATAGAAGCACCTGAGTGGGTCTCTCCGGCTGACTCCTGTCCTCCTCCCCTCCCTCTTCACCCCCATCTCCAAATGCGGGGCCTCCAGGAACTCACACTTCCATCTGTCAGCCCTCCCTTCTCCATTGTCTGTCTCTTGCTATGCCTGCTCACCTCTTCCTATCTTCTCCACAAACACCTGATTGTCAAGTCTCCAGGCTCTTCTGGTTGGGCCCTAGAAAACCTTGCTTTTCCATCCTCGTTTCCCCAGAACCCAGCAACTCTGTCACGCTTAAACCCTTTCCACCAGCTTATACAAACAGGCCTTTTACAGAATAGCCACTGGCAGCAAAGACATATACAAAGTCACAATGGGGCACATTCAGCAGTCAGATGTGAACTTCTGGGTGTGGGCTTACATGTCAATGGGCTTTGTAAAAACCAGTGATCTGTGCCCTCCTAAAAGGGCAGGACCAGGGCAGAGTTCTGAAGCTGACCAGGCTCAGCTTTTGGGAAAATTGCCTAAATGCTTTCTGAGTATAGCTGAACACCACTGAGTCATCTCTGTGTCACTCCAGCATGGTCAGAAGTGCTGGGGGACGCCAAGAGAGCAGTCGCAGTCACCCAGAGGGGTCATTTGTATTCCTCCCTTCATGTGCTGGCAAGCTGTGTGTGAACCACTTGCAAAGTCACCTGAGGGAAGAACAGTGACTTAGGGTATGGGTGACAAGTAGGTTCCGTAGATTGTGGACTTGTAGGAGGTCTGTCTACTAGAACCCAGTTATACATGGGTGACTAAAATGCAGTCAAGCTCCCCTCCCATTGACACTTCACAAACCAACACAAAGCCCTATGTCTAAAGCCATCAGCTTTCCCAACTGAAGGTACCACTCCAAAGTTCTGTTTTAAAATTGTGGAGGTTTCTGGGAAGTTCCTTCAGCAAGAAGCTTTAATTCTAGTAAGTTAAAGTGTACAGAAATGAGACAAACATGACCGTAATTACATAATTGTTTTCTCATTGAGAAACCTTCCCATGTGAGATATTTCAAACCACTTTGGACAAGGCAAAATTTTCTTCCGTGGTTTTTTTTTTTTTTTAAAGACCTGATACAAAAAGACCTATCAGAGAAATGGTACAAGAATTGGCCTTTGAAATTCTGATGTTTTTAATAGTTTTATTTCAGCATATATACACAATATTTTATTTTAAGTTTTACAATAAAACATGCATTTAAACACGTCTGCAGTAAAAGAGCCAAAATTGTCAGCAGTTATTACACAATTCAGACTTTTAGAATTGATTTTTTTCTCCTGTTTCTCTCAGAGTATTTGTAAAATATGAAGCCCAAGTGCCTGAGCTCTTCTGAACTTTACCATATAATTTCTGCTTCTCCTGAACACTCATTTCCCTTCTGTGCCCTCTGCCCACACCATTTAACCTGCCAGGAAAGACCCCTCCCCTGCCTGCGTCAACCTCCGACTCACCCGTTGGTCAAGCCCTACATCACTGCCCCTCACAGCCTGAAGTAATGGCTATCCCCTTCCAATGCACAGCTATTACTGCTGATGGGATGGCCTTGGCAATTAGCCCAGGATCCCCATGAAATAGCTCTTCCATTGCTCTCTATTAAAATGTCACTCAAACACTTTACTGCTGTTTGGTTTTCCCCGAGTTACATCTTATCTCCCCAACAGGACTGCACTATTGCTTTACTACTTTTTCGTGTCCCTGGGAAAACCCAGCAAAGTCTCCCTAGGAGGTGATGTCATTACCGTGAGGTCTTGTTTTTGCCGTTTCACCCTTTACCATTTTCTGAGTCCACATACACTTTCATTAAATGCTGGATGTTTGACTTCTCTCTGGTAACCCGAAACTCTCAGTTCTGTTGGTTTTGGAACCTGGAAGACACGTCAACTGTGCTGCACACAACTTTCTTTAAAATGGGCAGATTAGAAGATTTGAGTAAACAAGTTCTTTCCCATCAATGACTTCGGAAAACATACAGACCTGTATGTTGTGTCTTCATCAGTTTTACCTCTCAAATAGGTGGGACTTATATTTCCACATCCGGTAGTTATCACGCTTTCTCGTGCAGCCGGGGAAACTGAAACACTTCCATAGCTGTGATCCAGTGATGGCAAGCAGGATGCTATTGAGCTGCTGAGGCTGAAGTACCCCTATCCATTTCATATCCAGAAACATTAGAGGGTTCAGCTAACAGCACTAATTTGAAATATACCAGGGAGACCCAATCTGTGAAAAAGTGAGAAAGATTTTTATTTTATTGCCAGAGTTGAAACCAGACCTGAGTGGTACTTAAAGCTTCAGTTATATGCGGCGATGGGTTTCTTTACACTTGACGAGGCCTCTTACATCTCTGAGTTGGAATGGGTTCAGCAAAGAAAATCCATGAGCCATATGTTGGCAGCCTCTACTCATTATGAAACAATGTGTGCCTCAGCAGCTTAAAAGCAAACAAACAAGCTTAAATCCCCCTCTCCTGGTTTCATATGTGAGGACAGTGCTGCAGTGAGTGTCCTGAGAACAAACACTACAAGCCTCTCTCGACCAGCACGCAGTGCCATGTACAATTGCAAGAGTTGCCTATAAGGATGTTGAGAATTTCTCTAAGTTTCCCGTTCCCAATGTGGTGAGCCCTTCATCCTAGAAGAACCAAGGACAGTCTCTTTGCTCTGTTTGGAGAAGCCTCAAGAAGTCTCAGTGGCCAGGAGTCAAGTTTCAAATGCCACCATTACAGATGGGGGACTTGGGGTTAGATCACCACTCCTGGACACAAACACACATTTATGTCCAACCCTGAACCAGGAGAAACCACAGAACCAGCATCCCAGGCCTGACCCTCACAAGGCCTGGCCTGGAGCCTACCTCGGACAGGGGACCCAAGCCACTCCAAATCTCTCCACAGCCATGTGTCTTAGTCAGCCCGGCTACTGTAATGAAATGCCAGACTCTGGGCGGTTTAAACAACAGATACTTGTTTTCACATCATCTAGAGGCCTGAAGTCTGACATCCAAGTGCCAGCAGATTCAATTCTTCATGAGGGCATTCCTCCTGGCTTGCAGATGGATGGCCACCTTCCTGCCATGTCCCAGTGTGGTCTAGAGAAAGAGAGAAAGGAAGAAAGAACAAGAGTACATGCTTGGATCTCTCTAACTCTTCTTATAAGAGCTCTAATCAACCCCTTCTTAGGGCCTTCCCTTCATTACCTGATCTAAACCTAAAGACTCCACTTCCAAATGCCATCATATTGGGGGTTAAGGCTTCAGTATATGAATTTTGGAGGGACCCATTCAGTCCATAACAGCATGCCAACTAAGTAACATGACGAGAATGGGTCAGTTCATGGGGGAACATAAAGCTGAAGTGTCATGAGGCAGAATCGGGCCTGTAAAAGCCAAGTCCAGAACAAGCTGCAGTTGGAGCTGGGGAGGGGAGACCGGGAGCAGAACTGAAATCAACGAATAGAGATTGGAAGCCACTTTTGTTGTGAGGCAAGAAAAAAGCCATACTCCTAATCAGGTTAAGGGAAGAGCATAAGAATGCATTTCCACAACTGTGACTGCTGAAGTCCCCAGGACCTCCTGAAGTCAGTAATTTCCTTCCAGCTCCAGCATGCACGAGGACAGACCCTGCTAGGCTCCTGTCCTGGGATGTTAATGACTTATTTTTTTAGATGTGTATTCCTATCACAGGCTTCCCTTTCCCTGAGTTTGTCTGACTCAAGGCTGACTGGTACAGTCACAGGGGGCAGGTAACATCTCAAAGGCCATCCCCAACTGAGCAAGCTGAGGGCAGATCCCTAGACAAAGGGGTTATTATGGGTTGAACTGTGTTCCCCAAAAAGGTATGTTGCATCTTAACCCTTGGAACCTATGAATGTGACCTTATTTGGAAATAGGGTCTTTGCAGATATTTTTAAGATGTAAATTAAGAAGACGTCATACTGGTGTAAGGAGGGCCTTTCATGCAATATGACTAGTGTCCTTACAAGAAGAGAAGAGACAGAAGCACAGAGACACTCAGGGAGAAAGTCATGCGAAGATGGAGGCAGACAGGGAAGCGATGCAGCTGCAAGCCAAGGAACACTGAGGATTGCTAGCAATCCCAGAAGCCAGGGAACAGTTTCCCCCCTAGACCCTTCAGAGAGAGCATGGCCCTGATGACACCTTGATTTCAGACTTCTGGCGGGAAAGAATAAAGATATGTTGTTTTAAGCCACCCAGCTTTTGGTAATTTCTTACAACATTCCTAGGAAACTAGCATGGGGACTTAGGTATTTTTAGAGAGTGAATCCAGAAGAATCCCAGAACTCTGGGATTTGGCCAAAGAGGATGGATGTGAACGAGAGCTATAGCTGGAGACTCTGCATGTAGGAGTCTTGTGAAGATGCTTTCTGCCTGCCTAGGGCAGGGGAGGCAGGAGGAAAAGAGAAGGTAGAGGTTCCAATGCAATAACTCTGCATTTGAATTTGTTGCCCCTTCCTCTACCACTGATCACTGAAGTTCCAGGATGTCCAGTGAGTGAATACTGACTACAATCAAAGAAGAAGAAGGAGATGAGGTGAGGGAGGGAGAAGCCTTTGCTCCAAGTATATAAAAAGACTGCTTATGGTTGATTTATTCAACCAAGATTTCGTGAATGCCTATAATGAGCTATGTCTTCTACTAAGCACAGAGATTGCAAGGTTGAAAAGATGCAGTCCTTCCCCTTCAGCAGGTCACCATCTGGGTAAGGTGATGGGTACGTCTATCTAGCAATGTATTATAATAGAGCAAACGCAAATGCGGTCTTTGCAGCTACAAGGGACTTCTCTTTGGGTGCTGAAGTTTGCAGGGTAGACTCTATGGAAGGAAAAAGTAAACTGAGTCCTAAGGGAGCAGTGGAAGTTGTCCTGACAGATTGCTCAGTTGGAGGCTAGGACATTGAACCTACACCATGGAAAGGAAGGCAACAAAGACTGCAGCCTATGGAAGGCAACAAAGACTGCAGCCTATGGAAAAGCCCGGAACCTCATACAAACAACATCTCAGATTCTGTCTCTGAGCTTCCTCAAAGTCCTCACTTTGCTGAAAGGTGCTCTGATAGTCATGTCCTTTGTGCATTCAGACTTGGTAAAGGACCCCTCTGCAAAGGCCATCCCTCTGAAGTTACTAATCAGTGATTTGGTTTTATAAAATTTTGCACCTCTTTCTTAGATTTCATCACTCTATGGAAAGGAGCCCCACTTTCCAATGTTCTTACTAGGCACTTAAACAGTATTTGCCTAACCAGTTTTTACCTGTTCACAATTTCTTCCTTTTCATGCACGCTGAAACGGAGATTCTGACAGCGCCTTGGACTGGTTCTGATAAATGTTCCCATATGAGAATTTTCAAACATGGAAAAGCTCTTTAGAGACTACTCTAAAATATTACATCAGAAGCAAGTTCTTCTCTCCAGATTGCTGTAGGTCAATTTTGAGAGGCCAGAATTTTTTAAAATGCCTTTTGTATGGCAGGGATAACAAATTTGTACTACCCTGTCATTCTCTGTCCCCATCCTGTCACCCAGGCCAGGGGACCTCCAGCAGTGTCCCAAAGGGAGATTTGAGAGTCGCCCCTGCTCTCCTTGCCAGCATACTCTGATGTTTTGTGCCTTTCCTGTATCTGGTTAGGTAGATTTATGAACCATAGTACCTGAGTTTAACCAAATAAACCACCTCAAAATAGACAAGCAACTTGAAAAGACAAGACAACAAATAATGCAACATCAAGTCAACACCAAAAGGATAGCAGAGCTGCCACTTCCACATGTTACTTGAACTCTTCATCAGCTAAAAACCAATCATCCAAAACAAGAAAGATACAAATATTAACAATATTTTTGTAGGAGGATTATAATGGAATAAGCTTGGATTGGTTGTTAACAATATTTTAATGTTAAAATGAACCATATTCATATTTGAATATATTTATCAAGCAAATTTAGAGAATTCTCTGCTCAACAATTAATAGATCTGTTTCTTATTGTTACTGTAACAAATTATCACAAACTAAATGGCTTAGAACAATAAAAATCTATTATCTTACTGTTCTGGAGGTCAGAAAGCATAGAATCAAGGTGTCCACAGGTTGTATTCCTTGTGCAGTTTCTAGGGGAAATATTATTTGCCTGCCTTTTCCGTTTCTAGAGGTTGCCGACATTCCCTGCATCTTTTCCTCCATCTTCAAAGCCAGCAAAGTGGGATCTTCAGATCTTTCTCTCTGACTTTACCCCCTGCTGCTGTTGTCACATTTCCTCTGACTCTGACCCTCTTGTGTCCCTCTTATAAGGACCCTGTGATTACATTGGGGTCCCCGGATAATCCAGGATAATCTCCTGCTTTGAGCAGGAGATAAATGTGAGTTGCCTTTGCATCTGTACAAGTCTCCTATTGTTACTGTAGAAAATTACCAACACAGTGGCCACAAACAGCACAAATTCATTATCTCACAGTTCTAGAAGCCAGAAGCACAAAACAAGTCCTACAGTCAAGGTGTATTAGTCAGAGTTCTCTAGAGGGACAGAACTAATGGAATATATATATATATATATATATGAGTTTATTAAAGATTAACTCACATGATCACAAGGTCCCACAGTAGGCTCTCTGCAGGCTGAGGAGCAAGAAGAGCCAGTCTGAGTTCCAAAACTGAGAACCTAGAGTCCGATGTTCAAGGGCAGGAAGCATCCAGCACGGGAGAAAGATGTAGTCTGGGAGACTAGGCCAGTGTTTTCAAATTTTCCTACCTGCTTATATTCTAGCTGAGCTGGCAGCTCATTAGATTGTACCCACCCAGATTAAGGGTGGGTCTGCCTTTCCCAGCCCACTGACTCAGATGTTAATCTCCTTTGGCAACACCCTCACAGACACACCCATGATCAATAGTTTGT
>NW_012107931.1:895775-899801 GCF_000951045.1 Mandrillus leucophaeus | reverse complement strand
GCTGGCATTTTTTAGCAAGAGACTCTCATGGTCCCCTAGTAGTGTGGGGGAGTTTGACAGGTTGGAGAACTTTCTGGGAGCTCAAGGAGCAGTCATTTGAGTGGCCTGCTCGTAGTGTTCTTGGTTAGGCACGAGTGAGGTGGGCCGGCACCAGGGCTCCAGGGAAGCAGTACCAGATCTTACTGTGGTGTGTGAAACTGCACTTTACTAAAACATGTTGGGGATGCAGATCTGTTCACTGAGAACGCAGGCAGGCAAATTTACAAAAGCTTCCCAGGCAGCTTTTCCTTTTGAAGGTTCTATTTTATTGGGAAGTTATCTAATAAGTTAGAAGGGTCTTTACTGAGGTCTGTTGGTGGAAGAGGAACCCTAGGGTCCCAAAGGGGACACTATCATGAAGGGATGAGGAGTTTGGACTGATGGTCCAGTCTCAACTCCAGCACCACCTAGATGGAGGAAGGAGGTGGAGGGGAAAGAGATGGCATTCTGGCACAGTGTATGACAGAGGCTGCAAAATCCTCCAGACACAGCCCTTCTCACACAGAGATTATGCTCTGGGATCATTTGGTTGGGTGTGTGAGTATAAACTTTAAAAAAAAAAAAATCTGTGCCAATGGTGCCAAGACCTGGCAGATCTAGATGAGAAAGAGCGTCTGTAAAACATTGAACAAAGACACATTGGCCCACACAGGGCCATTTTCACAGTGATTTCACTAAAGGGCCAAAAATGAGTCCTGGTATCCATAAACTGGGGGCCTCTAGCAGACTAATCAGACTCCCAGGTCTTTACCTACCGGCATCTGGAGACAAGACTGACCTCCTTGGACTGAAAAGGTCTCCAGAATGCTTAAGTAATTGTGGGAGTGAGAATAGGGAAGAGAAGAGCAAAAAATGCAAATTTCCTGCTAACGGAGGGAAATGGTAGGTAGCTCAGCATGTCTCTGGAGAAATGAAATAACAGATATGTGACTATATTTGTACCCCAAGATGGTAGCATGGGTAATCACATCTGATTGTCAGTATCTAAAGCTGAACAACATACCCCAACAATTACCAGGATGATGGTTGTTGCTACCAGAAATCCTTAGGGCCAGGAGAGAGAGTGATATGTCTAAGGAAAGGGAGACAGAGTGGAGGAGGTGAGGCAGGGAGGGTGAGAAGTGGGAGATGAGGCTGTAGAACACAGGCTGGAGCAGGAAGACCTTCCATTTTCTAGGATTTGCAGGGTCCTTCTTTTCTTGCCATAAAAAAAAAAGCCAGAAAGTGCTACTGGGTCAGAGCAATGGGAAATAGCTAGTGTCCATCAATGTGGCTAGTCTCTTGTGGGTAATTTGCATTCCTGGAAACCTCCACATAAATATTCATCCCAAAATCTCCTACTAGAAAAGTGCCCTGAGGGCATTTGCTTTTGGTTCTCAATTTAGCAAAGGACTGTAATACCAAATTTCCTTTGTAAAAAGATACAGCAACACAACTAGTTAATGCTCAGTTAAAGTATAATAACAACGTACTGCATACTTGAAAATTACTTAGAGTCATTTTTTTACGTGTTCTTACCACCAAAACAGGGTAAATTTGTGAAACAAGGCATATGTTAAAATAAATTGACTTAGCCATTTCACGATGTATACAAATATCAAAACATGATGTTATATGCCATATATATACAATTTTTACTAGTCAATAAATAAATAAATGTCAATTAAAGTAAAACCTCTCAAAATTTTACACTAAGCATAGAAACATTTTGATAAAAACTTAAAACTAAAACTTCTAAAAGACAAATTTATATTACATTCAACCAAATATAGGCTAAAATGTAATTATGCCTTAACTTTTGAAGAGACAAATTGCATGGAGGCTTTTGTTGAGGAGGGCATTATTATATTTTAAATAAATTGCATGATAGCCTAAAATGACATAGTTTACTTCACATTTATGTTTGGCTTTTGCAGTAGGGTCATAAAGAAAGGAGGCCGAGGAGGATGGGTCACCTGAGGCCAGGAGTTCAAGACAAGCCTGGCCAACATGGTAAAACCCTGTTTTTACCAAAAATACAAAAGAAATAGCTGGGCATGGTGGTGCATGCCTGTAGTCCTAGCTACTCAAGAGGCTGAGGCATGAGAATCGCTTGAACCCAGGAGGCAGAGGTTGCAGTGAGCTGAGATCACACCACTGCACTCTAACCTGGGCAACAGAACAAGACTCCATCTCAAAAAAAAAAAAAAAAAGTAATTAGAAAAAAAATTCTCGGACATTATTAATTTTCCCACTGTGTCCCTTAATCCTTTGGTGGCCAAATCATTTTCTGCCTGTGGTTATGTCCTGCCATACCTTTCCTAAACTTCTCTCCTTCAGTTGTTCATCAGGTTAACTCTGCCGAACTCTCATTTGTCAACACTTTGAGTGTGATTCCAACAATTCTCCAACACTGCTTTGATGGATTTTATGAATTCCTGGCTCTCATGAATTTGTACTTTGTTGTTGAATGTTGACAACATCAGACCATCAGCAAGAGAGAGGCTACGAAACGCCTTGACATGATGAGTTGAGAAATACTCCAGCATCAAGCCGGAAGGGTTGTTTGTCTAAGGACTAATTTCCCCAGTGGTCAGATCATTAGCGAAAGTTTTCAGGCCTTGATGGTTTCTGCTTGCCTCTGACTTTGGTTTCCCTCTGCATCCTGCAACCTCAAACCTGAAGAGACTCCTTTAATGAGTATGGGATTAGCAAGGACCCCCTAACGTTTGCAACTCACATTGTATCAGAAACTAAGTTCCTCATCTAGCCCCAAAGCCAATTTAGCTCCTAATATATACAGACTGGAGTAGGATGACTTGTTTGCAACTTACCTCGCCCTCATTCATTAGGGAATGATTTGTATGAAAAATGCATCCTGGGTTGAGAGCATACCAGGAACATACTTTCCCTTCTGGCCAGAAAGCAACAGCTGTAGCAGCAGCCTCCCGGGCACCAAAAACTCATTAACTCTACAATAAATAAATGAGGACACTGATTATAAAATCCCTTGTAGTTCTAAAAGCTTGTGGCAAGGTGACTTTCTACATCCCTGAAGACACCTCTCTGGAGGGGCCAATCCAGGTATTCTAAAGCAGGGCCCCTATAAGCATTGGTAGGAACTGACAGTCCCCTCCTGCTCAGAGGGGACTGTGGAATCAAGGCGGTCTTGACATTTATCCCTACGTAGTCTCACTGCTTGATTTCTTTTACTACACCATGGTTTATTTTTAGGCACTGGGTACATGAGCAATTATTCATGGTTGGGACATAGTCTACCTCGATCCTTTGGTGAAGACTATCCATGTGTATAGGTCATTTAAAGCAAGCAAATCAGGTACGTGGAAGCAGAAAAAATAGAAAAGGAACAGAAATAGCAACTTCCTTAAGCGGTTTCTGATATGTGCAGCTTTATTTCTAATTATGACTATAATCTACCCCGTTTTCTGTTCTGTAGGGTTTGGATTTATTGCTGTAGTATTAGGCAAAATGCTTCTTCCATATTAATGCTGAAACTGCTGTTCCTATCAAGGAGTATAATGTATTATATCTGAAGATACTGGTAACCACTGAATTACATCTAAATGCTTGTAGGTTTTTAACCATAAAACGTCAATGACCTTCTTTTTGTTAAATGCAGTGAAGGCCCTGTTATAGAAATCAAATTCATATCATAACAAAAAACTTAATCACAAAGCGAATTCAAAACCCTAACAATGTTTAGTTTAACCTATAACTTAAAAATAAAAATATAAAAGCTCCACTGGGAGAATCTAGAACTATCCTTCGGTCATAAACAACTAGTAAACTGGACAAAATATAGGAAACAAGAATTTTCAGAAGTGCTACCACGAGCAGTGCAGGACTGTTCTTCCTGAAAAACGGAAAACAGGCCAAGTGGGCCCCACCACTGACTGACAAGGCTTTCTGCCTGGAGGAACTTTCTGGACTTTAGTGCAAGATTGTGGAATGGAAACAGAGCCCTGGAATCTTGCTGAGTTGAGGAGA
>NW_012107931.1:893750-895700 GCF_000951045.1 Mandrillus leucophaeus | reverse complement strand
CAAGAAAGATACAAATATTAACAATATTTTTGTAGGAGGATTATAATGGAATAAGCTTGGATTGGTTGTTAACAATATTTTAATGTTAAAATGAACCATATTCGTATTTGAATATATTTATCAAGCAAATTTAGAGAATTCTCTGCTCAACAATTAATAGATCTGTTTCTTATTGTTACTGTAACAAATTATCACAAACTAAATGGCTTAGAACAATAAAAATCTATTATCTTACTGTTCTGGAGGTCAGAAAGCATAGAATCAAGGTGTCCACAGGTTGTATTCCTTGTGCAGTTTCTAGGGGAAATATTATTTGCCTGCCTTTTCCGTTTCTAGAGGTTGCCGACATTCCCTGCATCTTTTCCTCCATCTTCAAAGCCAGCAAAGTGGGATCTTCAGATCTTTCTCTCTGACTTTACCCCCTGCTGCTGTTGTCACATTTCCTCTGACTCTGACCCTCTTGTGTCCCTCTTATAAGGACCCTGTGATTACATTGGGGTCCTCGGATAATCCAGGATAATCTCCTGCTTTGAGCAGGAGATAAATGTGAGTTGCCTTTGCATCTGTACAAGTCTCCTATTGTTACTGTAGAAAATTACCAACACAGTGGCCACAAACAGCACAAATTCATTATCTCACAGTTCTAGAAGCCAGAAGCACAAAACAAGTCCTACAGTCAAGGTGTATTAGTCAGAGTTCTCTAGAGGGACAGAACTAATGGAATATATATATATATATATATATGAGTTTATTAAAGATTAACTCACATGATCACAAGGTCCCACAGTAGGCTCTCTGCAGGCTGAGGAGCAAGAAGAGCCAGTCTGAGTTCCAAAACTGAGAACCTAGAGTCCGATGTTCAAGGGCAGGAAGCATCCAGCACGGGAGAAAGATGTAGTCTGGGAGACTAGGCCAGTGTTTTCAAATTTTCCTACCTGCTTATATTCTAGCTGAGCTGGCAGCTCATTAGATTGTACCCACCCAGATTAAGGGTGGGTCTGCCTTTCCCAGCCCACTGACTCAGATGTTAATCTCCTTTGGCAACACCCTCACAGACACACCCATGATCAATAGTTTGTGTCCTTCAATCCAATCAAGTTGACACCCAGTATTAACCATCACACAAGGTGTTGTCAGGGCTGCCTCCTTTTGGAGGTCCTAGGGAAGTATCCATGTTTTTACCTTTTCCAGCTTGTGGAGGCTTCCTGCATTCCTTGGCTCATGGCCCCTTCTTCCGTCTTCAGAGCTGGCAGTGTTGCTGCATCTTCCTGTTTCTCCCTGATTGGCCTTCTTCCACACTCCTCCACATTTAAAGGACCTTTGTGATTACACTGGGTTCACCTGGATAATCTAGGATAATCTCCTTGTCTCAAAAATCCTTAATTTAATCATGTCTGCAGAGATCCCTTTGCCATATAAAGTATTAGGTTGGTGCAAAAGTAGTTGTGGGTTTTGCCATTACTTTTCATTGCAAAACCCACAATTACTTTTGTACCAATCTAGTAGCATATCACAGGTGCCTAGGATTAGACATCTTTGGGAGGCCGTTGTGCAGCCTACCACAGGCTCTTTAAGTAGTGCATATTTACAGATACATAAATGTGCCTGTCTTTACTACAATAAAAACAAAAGATTACCCTTAAGTTAGATCATGAAATGATAAAAACGGAACCTACTGTTCATATTTATTCTACTCATTTCTCCCTTTAATCACTTATATAATGCCCTGGAAGAATAAATACTTACCTGAAAACCTCAATGATTACAATCCCAATCAATAACAAATGTTTATTGAGCCAGCATCATGGTTTAGCAAATTTACCTTGCTTCATTTTTCACAAAGGAACCGAGGAAGGCTGTAATCAGTAAAACAGCCAGCGCTGCCTTCACTTGGCAGTTTGCACTACAGTGTTAGGTCATTTAACAAAGGGTCAATTCAGAGGAGAAAAA
>NW_012107931.1:865553-893700 GCF_000951045.1 Mandrillus leucophaeus | reverse complement strand
AAACGCCTTGACATGATGAGTTGAGAAATACTCCAGCATCAAGCCGGAAGGGTTGTTTGTCTAAGGACTAATTTCCCCAGTGGTCAGATCATTAGCGAAAGTTTTCAGGCCTTGATGGTTTCTGCTTGCCTCTGACTTTGGTTTCCCTCTGCATCCTGCAACCTCAAACCTGAAGAGACTCCTTTAATGAGTATGGGATTAGCAAGGACCCCCTAACGTTTGCAACTCACATTGTATCAGAAACTAAGTTCCTCATCTAGCCCCAAAGCCAATTTAGCTCCTAATATATACAGACTGGAGTAGGATGACTTGTTTGCAACTTACCTCGCCCTCATTCATTAGGGAATGATTTGTATGAAAAATGCATCCTGGGTTGAGAGCATACCAGGAACATACTTTCCCTTCTGGCCAGAAAGCAACAGCTGTAGCAGCAGCCTCCCGGGCACCAAAAACTCATTAACTCTACAATAAATAAATGAGGACACTGATTATAAAATCCCTTGTAGTTCTAAAAGCTTGTGGCAAGGTGACTTTCTACATCCCTGAAGACACCTCTCTGGAGGGGCCAATCCAGGTATTCTAAAGCAGGGCCCCTATAAGCATTGGTAGGAACTGACAGTCCCCTCCTGCTCAGAGGGGACTGTGGAATCAAGGCGGTCTTGACATTTATCCCTACGTAGTCTCACTGCTTGATTTCTTTTACTACACCATGGTTTATTTTTAGGCACTGGGTACATGAGCAATTATTCATGGTTGGGACATAGTCTACCTCGATCCTTTGGTGAAGACTATCCATGTGTATAGGTCATTTAAAGCAAGCAAATCAGGTACGTGGAAGCAGAAAAAATAGAAAAGGAACAGAAATAGCAACTTCCTTAAGCGGTTTCTGATATGTGCAGCTTTATTTCTAATTATGACTATAATCTACCCCGTTTTCTGTTCTGTAGGGTTTGGATTTATTGCTGTAGTATTAGGCAAAATGCTTCTTCCATATTAATGCTGAAACTGCTGTTCCTATCAAGGAGTATAATGTATTATATCTGAAGATACTGGTAACCACTGAATTACATCTAAATGCTTGTAGGTTTTTAACCATAAAACGTCAATGACCTTCTTTTTGTTAAATGCAGTGAAGGCCCTGTTATAGAAATCAAATTCATATCATAACAAAAAACTTAATCACAAAGCGAATTCAAAACCCTAACAATGTTTAGTTTAACCTATAACTTAAAAATAAAAATATAAAAGCTCCACTGGGAGAATCTAGAACTATCCTTCGGTCATAAACAACTAGTAAACTGGACAAAATATAGGAAACAAGAATTTTCAGAAGTGCTACCACGAGCAGTGCAGGACTGTTCTTCCTGAAAAACGGAAAACAGGCCAAGTGGGCCCCACCACTGACTGACAAGGCTTTCTGCCTGGAGGAACTTTCTGGACTTTAGTGCAAGATTGTGGAATGGAAACAGAGCCCTGGAATCTTGCTGAGTTGAGGAGACAAAGATGCAAGGTTAGGGAGTCCAAGGCAGCTCTGAGGGGGAATAGCTGCAAGGAGGGAGTCATGCAGAGAAAGAGCTCCAGAAACCTGCGTGGGAGTCCTTGGGAGTCTTTAGCTGAATGCCAGTCTGCTCGTGTATGGAGTGGAAACTCATAAGGCCAGGCAAAAACAACGTCCACAGAGAGAACAATCACCAAAGAACTGTACACTGACAATTCCCAGAGTTCACACAGGCTTGGCAATAGTTCCATTTCTCATGAGACAAAGTAGAAGGACCTCACTGAATACAGGAGGCATTTAGTAGATATTCCAGGAGGGCCAGGCCTTAGAAATAGGGCTGCCTTGGAGTAAAGGCTAGGTTAGCCCCATCCCAAAAGAGCTTAAACATAAAGCACAAAGGGGCCGGGCGTGGTGGCTCACGCTTGTAATCCCAGCACATTGGGAGGCGAAGGCCTCCAAGAGGATCACCTGAGGTCAGGAGTTTGAGACCAGCCTGACCAACATGGTGAAACCCCTGTCTCTACTAAAAATACAAAAATTAGCCGGGCGTGGTGATATGCCCATAATCCCAGCTACTCAGGAGGCTGAGGCAGGAGAATTGCTTGAACTCAGGAGGGGGAGGTTGCAGTGAGCCAAGATTGCACCACTGCACTCCAGCCTGGATGACAGAGTGAGACTCTGTCTCAAAAAAATAATAATAATAATAATAATAATAATAATAATAAAGCACAAAGGGATTAAGCCAATCTGCAAGTAACTTAGCTGCCTGCCATTAAACAGCCTAACACTCTTTAAAAGAATGTGAAAAAAATCCAACCTTTAGCAATGTAAAATTTGTAATGTCTGGTATTTGGTCAAAAATTACCAGGCATGCAAAGAAGGAAAATATAACCCATAACCAGGAAAAACAAGTAATTCCTAGAAAGAAACTCAGAAATGGCAGAAAATGGCATTAGCAGTCAAGGACTTTAAAATGACTAATACAAATATTATCATTATGATCATGGTGTAAGAAAAATGTGAACATGTTAGTGTAAGAAACAAAATATAAAAAAGACACGAATGGAAATTCCAGAGATGAAAAATATTGTATTTTAACAGAAAAAATATACTTGTTGGGATAAAAAGCATACAATACAGAAAAAAAGTTTATTAAACTTGACCATACCAATAAAACTGCAAAATGAAGAACAGAGAGAAAATATTTTTTTAAATGGAACAGAATGACAGTGGCCTGTGGGTCAATATACTTGATCTATATACATGTGATTAGGGTCCCAGAAAAGGAGGGATAGATATAGAAAAAATTTTGAAAAAAAAAAAGAATAAAATTTCTCCAAATTTAGTGAAAAGTATAAACCACAGATACAAGAAGCTCAAAGAATCACAAGAAACATAAAGAAAACTACAGCAACACCATTATAATCAAGTTGCTCAAAACCAGTAGTAAAGAGAGTACCTTACCAGTAGCTGGAGAAAAAAATACACACTATGTAGAGAAATAAGAATTAGAATGACTGCAGACTTCTTGTTAGTAACAAAATTACAAGAGAATAGAACATCTTCAAAGTTCAAAAAGAAAAAAACTATCATTCTAGAATTCTAAATCTAGAGAAAATACCTTTCAAAATGAGGGCATGGCCAGGTGTGGTGGCTCATGCCTGTAATCCCAGTACTTTGGGAGGCAAAGGCAAGCAGATTGTTTGAGCCAGGAGTTCAAGACCAGCCTGGACAACATGGCAAAACCCCATCTCTACAAAAAAATACAAAAGCTAGCAGGGGCATGGTGCTGCATACCATAGTCCCAACTACTCAGGAGGCTGAGGTGGAAGGATCGTTTGAGCCCAGGAGGCAGAGGTTGCAGTGAGCCAAGATTGTGCCACTGTACTTCAGACTCGGTGACAGAGCCAGATCCAGTCTAAAAAATAATAAAAATAATAATAATAACAAATAAGGGCAAAATAAAGGTTTTTTTTAGACAAAAAAAAAAAAAAAAAAAAACCTGAAAGGTCTTCACCAATCAAAGTTTTTCCCCACTTTCCACTTGTGTTTTGTTTTTGTTTTTGTTTTTGATAGGTTTTTGGGGAATAGGTGATGTTTGGTTACATGGATAAGTTCTTTAGTGGTGATTTCTGAAACTTTGTTGTACCCCTCACCCAAGCAGTGTACACTGTACCCAGTGTGTAGTATTTTATCCCTTGCCCCTCCCCATCCTTACATCCTCAAAGTCCATTGTATCATTCTTCTGCCTTTGTGTTCTCACAGCTTAGCTCCCACTCACAAGTGAGAACATACAATGTTTGGTTTTCCATTCCTGATTACTTCACTTAACATATGGTCTCCAATTCCATCCAGGTTGTGGCAAATGCCATTATTTCATTCCTTTTTATGGCTGTATAGTATTTCACAGTGTATATATAGCACATTTTCCTTATCCACTGGTTGATTGATAGGCATTTGAGCTGGTTCCATATTTTTGCAATTGAAAATTGTGTTGCTATAAACATGTGTGTGCAAGTGTCTTTTTCATACAATGACTTCTTTTGCTCTGGGTATATACCCAATAGTGAGACTGTTGATCAAATAACAGATCTACTCTTAGTCCTGTAAGGAATCTCCACACTGTTTTCCATAGTGGTTGTACTAGTTTACATTCTCACCAGCAATGTAAAAGTGTTCCCTTTTCATCTCATCCACTCCAACATCTATTATTTTTTAATTAGGGCCATTCTTGCAAGAGTAAGGTGGTATCTCATTGTGGTTTTGATTGACATTTCCCTGATAATTAGTGATGTTGAGCATTTTTTCATGTGTTTGTCGGCCATCTTTATATATATATATTTATTTTATTTATTTATTTTTTTTTGGAAACAGAGTCTCGCTCTGATGCCCAGGCTGGAGTGCAGTGGCCGGCTCACTACAAGCTCTGCCTCCCAGGTTCACACCATTCTCCTGCCTCAGCTTCCCGAGTAGCTGGGACTACAGGCACCTGCACCACACCCAGCTAATTTTTTTTGGATTTTTAGTAGAGACAGGGTTTCACCATGTTAGCCAGGATGGTCTCGATCCCCTGACCTTGTGATCTGCCTGCCTCAGGCTCCCAAAGTGCTGGGATTACAGGCGTGAGCCACTGCCCCTGGCCTGTATATCTTCTTTTGAGCACTGTCTATTCCTTTCTTTAGCCCACTTTTTGATGAGATTGTTTCTTTTTTTCTTGCTGATTTGTTTGAGTTCCTTGTAGATTCTGGATATTAGTCCTTTGTCAGATGCATAGTTTGTGAAGATTTTCTCACACTTTGTGGATTGTCTGTTTACTCTTCCGATTATTTATTTTGCTGTGCAGAAGATTTTTAGTTTAATTAAGTCCCAAGTATTTATCTTTGTTTTGGTTGCATTTGCTTTTGGGTTCTTGGCCCAAGGCCTTTGCTAAAGCCAGTATCTAGAAGGGTTTTTTAATGTTATCTTCTAGAATTTTTATGGTTTCAGGTCTTAGATTTAAGTCTTTGATCCATCTTGAGTTGATTTTCAGACAAAGTAAGAGATGAGAATCCAGTTTCATTCTCCTACATGTGACTTGCCAATTATCCCAGCACCATTTGCTGAATAGGGTGCCCTTTCCCCACTTTATGTTTTTGCTTGCTTTGTCAAAGATCAGCTGGCTATAAGTATTTGGCTTTATTTCTGGGTTCTCTCTTCTATTCCATTGGTCTATGTGCCTTTTTTTATGACATTACCATGCTGTTTTGGTGACTATTGCCTTGTAGTATAGTTTGAAGTCAGGTAATGTGGTGCCCACAGATTTATTCTTTTTGCTTAGTCTTGAATTGGCTATGTGGGCTCTTTTTTGGTTCCATACATGTGGGAGTTCAGTCAGGCTGGTCGGAGAAAATTTTAAAGATAGTTATAAGTAATAGATACAAACCTTCTTGGAAGGCCGGGAGGGTTGCATAAGCTTCAGTAACAGATCTGGTTGAAGGTAGCCTAATCCTTACCTTAAGTAAATAGCTTAAAGTAGATACAAAAGAACGTAAAGGAGTTTATCTAAATAACTTGTTTACTCATGTGATCCTAAAACTAACCTTTGATTGATCATTTGCAGGCAGGATGGCTCTCTTAGGGGGAGGGCAACCAGGTTAATTACCCTCTAGTGGTGTTGACTCAAAACCTTTGTCATTTAATGTGTGCTGAATAAATGCTGGCAGGGCCAGCTAGTCAGGGCAGCAGCTACTAGGACTCTTTTGGTCAGCGGTCTGGTCCCCTAGCCCACTCTTTCACTGAATATCGTTGTCTGAGTATGTTATTCATCCGTTGTGCAGCTAGGTTCCATGGGACAGACCCTGGAACATATGAATTTTAGAATTTTTTTTTCTACTTCTGTGAAGGATGATGATGGTATTTTGATGGGAATTGCATTGATTTTTTAGATTGCTTTGGGCAGTATGGTCATTTTCACATTTTCTACCCATCTATGAGCATAGGATGTGTTTCCACTTGTTTGTGCCATCTGTGATTTCTTTCAGCAGTGTTTTGTAGTTTTCCTTGTAGAGGTCTTTCGCCTCCTTGGTTAGGTATATTCCAAAGTATTTTATTTTTATTTTATTTTATCTTGCAGCTATTGTAAAAGGGATTGAGTTCTTGATTTGATTCTCAGTTTGGTTGCTGTTGGTGTATAGCAAGGCCACTGATTTGTGTGCATTGATTTTGTATCCTGAAACTTTACTGAATTCATTTATCAGTTCTAGGAGCTTTTTGGATAAGTCTTCAGGGTTTTCTAGTTGTATGACCATATCCTCGGTAAACAGTGACAGTTTGATTTCCTCTTTACTTATTTGGATGACCTTTTATTTCATTCTCTTGTCTAATTATTCTGGCTAGGACTCCCAGTACTATGTTCAAGAGAAGTGGTAAAAGTGGGCATCCTTGTCTTGCTCTAGGTCTCAAGGGGAATGCTTTCAACTTTTCCCCATTCAGTATAATGCTCACTGTGTTTGTCATAAATGGCTTTTATTACCTTAAGGTGTGTTCCTTCTATGCTGATTTTGCTGAGGGCTTTAATAAAGGGATGCTGAATTTTGCCAAATGCTTTTTCTGCCACTATTGAGGCAATCATTTGATTTTTGTTTTTAATTCTGTTTCTGTGTTGTATCACATTTATTGACTTGCATATGTTAAACCATCCCTGCATCCCTGGTATGAAACTCCCATTTGATCATGGTGCATTATCTTTTCGATATGCTGTTGGATTCAGTTAGCTAGTATTTTGTTGAGGATTTATGCATCTGTATTAATCAGCAATATTGGTCTGTAGTTTTCTTTTTTGTTGTTGTTGCTGTTATGTCCTTTCCTGGTTTTGGTATTAGAGTGGTACTGGCTTATAGAATGATTTAGGGAGGATCCTTTTTCTCTAAATTTTGGAATAGTGTCAACAGAATTGGTACCAATTCTTCTTTGAATGACTGATAAAATTCAGCTATGAATCCATCTGGTCCTGGACTTTTGTTTTTGTTGCCAATTATTTTATTTCCATATCAGTCTTATTGCTCATTATTGGTCTGTTCAGAGTTTCTATTTCTTCCTAGTTTAATCTAGGAGGGTGGTGTATTTCCAGGAATTTATCCATCTCCTCTAGGTTTTCTAGTTTGTTTATGTAAGGTGTTCATAGTGACCTTGAATAATCTCTTGTATTTCTGTGGCATTGGTTGTAATATCTCCTGTTTCATTTCTAACTGAGCTTATTTGAATCTTCTCTCTTCTTTTCTTAGTCTCACTAATAGTCTATCAATTTTGTTTATCTTTTCAAAGAACCAGCTTTTTGTTTCATTTGTCTTTTGTATTTTTTTCTTTCCATTTCATTTAGTTATGCTCTGATCTTAGTTATTTTTTCTTCTGCTGCTGGGTTTGGGTTTGGGTTGTTCTTGCTTCTCCAGTTCCATGAGGAATTTAGATTGTTCCTTAGATTGTTTATTTTGCTCTTTCAGACGTTTCTGATGTAGGCATTTAATACTATGAACTTTCCCCTTAGCACCACTTTTGCTGTATCCCAGAGAACTTTCCTCTTAGCACCACTTCTGCTGTATTGATAGGTTGTGTCATTATTGTCATCCCATTCAAGTAATTATTTAATTTCCATCTTGATTTCATTGTTGACCCTACAATTATTCAGAAGCAGGTTATTTAATTTGCTTGGATTTGCATGGTTTTGAGGGTTCCTTTTTGAGTTGATTTCCAATTTTATTCCACTATCGTCTGAGAGAATCTTTGATACAATTTCAATTTTCTTAAATTTATTGAGGCTTGTTTTGTGACCTGTTATATGGTCTACTTTACAGAATGTACCATGTGCTGATGAATAGAATGTATATTCTGCAGTTGTTAGGTAGAATGTTCTATAAATATCTGTTAAGTCAGTTTGTTCTAGGGTATAGTTTAAGACTATTGTTTCTTTGTTGACTTTCTATGTTGATGATGTGTCTAGTACTATCAGTGGAGTATTGGAGTCCCCCACTATTATTGTATTGCCATCTATCTCATTTCTTAGGTCTAGTAGTACTTGTTCAATAAATCTGGGACCTCCAATGTTAGCTGCATATATATTTAGGATTGTAATATAATGTCCCTCTTTGTCTTTTTTAACTGCTGTTGCTTTAATGTCTGTTTTGTCTGATATAGTAATAGCTACTCCTGCTTGTTTTTGGTGTCCATTTATATGGAATATCTTTCCCCACCCCTTTACCTTAAGTTTATGTGAGTCCTTATGTTAGATGAGTCTCTTAAAGGCAGCAGACACTTGGTTGGTGAATTCTTATCCATTCTGCCATGCTGTATTTTTTAAGTGCAGCATTTAGGCCATTTGCATTCAGCATTAGTATTGAGATGTGAGGTACTATTCTATTCATCATGCTAGTTGTTGCCTTATTGTTTTATAGGTCCTGTGAGATTTATGCTCTAAGAAGTTTCTATTTTGGTATATTTTGAGGTTTTGTTTCAAGATTTAGAGCTCCTGTTTTCAGTTCTGATAGTGCTGGTTCAGTAGTGGCAAATTCTCTCAGCATTTGTTTGTCTGAAATAAACTATTTCTTTCCTTTGTTTATGAAACTTAGTTTCGCTGGATACAAAATTCTTGGCTGATAATTGTTTTGTTTAAGGAGGCTAAAGATAAGACCCCAATGCCGTCTAGCTTATAGGGTCTCTGCTGAGAAACCTGTTGTTAATCTGATACATTTTCCTTGATAGGTTACCTGATGCTTTTGCCTCACAGTTCTTAAGATTCTTTCCTTCTTCTTGACTTTAGGTAACTCGATGACTATATGCCTAGGCAAAGATCTTTTTGTGATGAGTATCCCGGGTGTTCTTTGAGCTTCTTGTATTTGGATGTCTAAATCCCTAGCAAGGCCAGGGAAGTTTTCCTCGATTATTCCTTCAAATATGTTTTCCAAACTTTTAGATTTATCTTCTTCCTCAGGAACATCAATTATTCTTAGGTTTGGTTGTTTAACTGAATCCTAAACTTCTTAGTGGCTTTGTTCATTATTTTGATTCTGTTTTATTTGTCTTTGTCTGATTGGGTTACTTTGAAAGCCTTGTCTTTGAGCTCTGAAGTTCTTTCTTCTATTTGCTTGATTCTATTATTGAGGCTTTTCAGTGTATTTTACATTTCTCTTAGAGTATCCTTCATTTCCAGAAGTTGTGATTACTTTTTATTTATGCTATCTACTTCTCTGGAGATTTTTCCGTCCATATCCTGTAACATTTTTTAAATTTCTTTAAGTTGTTATTCATCTTTCTCTGATGCTTCCTTGATTAGCTTAATAATTGACCTTCTGAATTCTTTTGCTGGCAATTTAGACATTTCTTATTGTTTTGGATTCATTGCTGGTGAGCTAGTGTGATCTTTTGGGGGCATAATAGAATCTTGTTTTGTCATATTACCAAAATTGTTTTTCTGGTTCCTTCTCATATGGGTAGACTATGTCAGAGAAAAGATCTGGAGCTCAAGGGGTGCTGTTCATTTTCTTTTGCCCCACAAGTGTTCCCTTGATGTGGCACTCTCCCCTTCCTCTAGGGATGGGGCTTCCTAAGAGCCAGACTGCAGTGATTGTTATTTCTCTTCTGATACTAGCCAACCAGTGGAGCTACCAGGCTCTGGGCTGGTACTGAGGAGTGTCTGCAAAGAGTCCTGTGATGTTATCCATCTTCAGGTGGATACCAGCACCTGTTCCATTGGAGGTAGCAGAGGAGTGAGGTGGACTTTGTGTGGGACCTTGGTTGTAGTTTTGTTTAGTGTGCTGTTTTTCTCTAATACTGATTGTCCTGGCAGTAAAGTTGTCATGTAGACAGACTCAGGACCTCTAGTTATCCAGAATATTACAGGCAGTGGAGTTAGCTGTTTTCTCCTTTCTTGGGACAAGGCTGTTCTTTTATGAGGTGCTGCAATGGTTTGTGTTGATTGGCCTCCAGCCAGGAGGTGGCGCTTTCAAGAGAGCATCAGCTGTGGTAGTACAGGGAGGATACAAGCTTGCCATAGGTTGGCCAGGTAATAGATGAAGCCACAGAGCTTCGAAGAGATAACGTCTTTTGTCTTTGGCTACCAGGGCAGGTAGAGAAAGACCATCAGGTGGGGGCAGTGTTAGGCATGTCTGAGCTCAGACTCTTCTTGGGCAAGGCTTGCTGTGGCTGTTATAGGGGATGAGGGTGTTTTTCTACAGCTGACAGAGTTATGTCCCCTGGGGGATTATGGCTGCCTCTGCTGCATCATATAGGTTGCCAGGGAAGTGGTGGAAAGCTGGCAGTGACAGGCCTCATTCAGCTCCTATGCAGCCAAAAAGGCCAGTCTCAATCCCACTGTGCTCCCCCAACAGCACCAACTTTATATCCAGGCAGCCAGTGAGAAAACTGTTTTTTTTAAAAGATCATTTTTCCTCAATTTTTATATTTAAGAAAATATATTTTTTATTTATAAAAAAAATTTTTTTAAGGAATAAAAAATTTTTAAAGTCTTCAAGGAAAAACCAATAACAATGTATTGGCAAGAATCATGATGCCAGAGTAGAGGGGCTAAATTAGCCCTAAGTAAAGGATATGGTGGGCCCACCATAACAAGCTTAAAACAAAGTCTTAAAAAGATAAAACTGATCCCAAGTAACTCCTAAAAAGGGAAAAGAGTCAGTATTCATTAAATAAATACAGCAAAATGAGCACTCAACAGCATAAAATTGGCAGTGCCCATGATCCAATCAAAAATCACAAAGCATGTAAAGAAACAAGATTACCTATAACCAGGAGAAGAATCAATCAATTAGACTCAGAAATGCCAGATATAATAAAATTGGTAGAGAAGGACCTTAAAAGATTTAATATTAAAAGAGTAAGATTTTAAAATCTTATTAACATGTTCAAAGATATAAAAGAAAACATAAAGATAATGATAAAAGAAATGGGAGATATGAAAAAGACCCAAATGGAACTTGCAGAGGTTAAAAAAAATCTGATATGAGACTTATAAATGACAAGATTAACAGCAGATTAGACACTGCAGACAAGGGATTGACTGCAAAGGGTAATGAGAGCCTTTTGGAGGGCCATGGAAATGTTCTATGTCTTATCTTGATTGTGGCAGTGATTACATGATTGTATACATTTGTCAGGTTATCTGACTGTTCACTTAAAATAAATGAGTTATATTGGATGCAAAGTATACCTCAATAAAACTATTTTTTAAATACTACAGCAAATGAAAGACATCAGACATAAAAGAATACATACTATATGGATCCAAATATATGAAACTTCTTCACCTAATTTATAGTGACAAAAAGCAGACCAGTGGTTGCCTGGGTGCAGAGTGAGAGAACAGTAGGAGGTTGAACTGCAAAGGGATGATGGAAATGTTCTATACCTTCATTGGCATGGTGATTACATGGGTGTATACTTTTGTCAAACTCATCCAACTCTACACTTAAAATAGATGGGTTTTGTTTTACATAATTACATCCCAATAAAGTTGAGAGATAAAGCAAAGAAATGGTTATATGTAAGTCTTCCTGTAAATGTGTGTTGGGAGGAGTTGGCATTTTTCTCAGCAGGTCTGGACTGGTCAAAGCATTTTAAAATTTCATCCAATAGTATTTGGACTGAAGACCCACTGTTCTATTCTTGGAAATTTCCCCTATACTGAGAATAATTATTTAATACTCTAAGGAATATTAATGTGAGTTCAAAATGAAGGTCACTGGTGTTCAAAAAACTTCATTAAAAGCAATAGTGAAATACAAGCCTCTAAAAGGTAAATTTAAATAGCAAGACTTTTAAAGGTAAAGGAAGGAGCAGCTACCTAGATATTTTTTGACCTGTTGGGCTTCTCAGTGTTGTTAGTGTCCTTGCTGGTAGTCTTTTAGGGATCTAAGAAAGCCAGCATCAGTGTAGTGGATGCTGTGGTACCCAGCCAAGCTCTTCCCTTCAAGACCAAGACACCCTGTTCCCCAGCAGCCTGGAGTATTCACTTCTAATGGCTGCTAAATTTACTCTCTGCTAAAGGGAACTGCCTGGCTCAAGTTTACATCCCCTCCTCCAAGGTAGCCCACATCCAGTGAGGGGTTAATGTGGGGATACAAAGGCCTTGCCTCCTTACTCCAATTCAGGACAACTCAGAAGGATCATCTGAGCTCTGGAGCTCCCTGTGGGAGCAGCTGAGGTCCCTGTTGCAACCTTGCTGCGGTTCATTTCTCCCTCTCCCAATCCTGCTTCCTTCCCTCACCCCTCGTGGATGTTTTCTTTCCTTTTTTTTCTTTTTTTTTTTCTGACAAGGTCTATCTTCTCCCATGCTGGAGTGCAGTGGCACAATCTCAACTTACTGCAACCTCCGCCTCCTAGGCTCAAGCAATCCTCCCACCTCAGCCTTCTGAGTAGCTGGGTCTACAGGCGCATGCCACCATGCCTGGCTAATTTTATGTTTTTTGTAGAGATGGGGTTTTCCCATGTTGCCCGGGCTAGTCTCACACTCCTGAACTCAGGTGATCCGCCCACCTCAGCCTCCCAAAGTGCTGGGATTACAGGCATAAGCACAGCACCCAGCCACTCATGGATGTGTTCTTGAGGGAACAGTCCCATAAAACTTCTGCACATAGACCTCCAACTTCAAGTCTGTTTCCCAGGGAACTTGACCTAAGGCAATAAGTAAATAAGGGGGGAATTGCCTGTGTCTGGTGGGAGCACTCTATACCCAGGTAAAAAATAAATATCCAATGTCACTAGCTCTTTTATTTCCAAATGACCAGTTATAAAATGTAATGCGAAGGCCGGGTACAGTGGCTGACGCCTGTAATCCCAGCACATTGGGAGGCTGAGGCAGGGGAATCACAAGGTCAGGAGTTAGAGACCAGCATGACCAACATAGTGAAATCCCATCTCTACCAAAAACACAAAAAATTAGCTGGGTGCAGTGGCGGGCTTCTGTAATCCCAGCTACTCGGGAGGCTGAGGCAGGAGAATCGCTTGAACACGGGAGGCAGAAGTTGCAGTGAGCCGAGATCGTGCCATTGCACTCCAGCTTGGTCGACAGAGTCCATCTCAAAAAAAAAAAAAAAAAATTCAATCCTGATAAAGAGAGTGATTTTCCCTAAATTAGTCTATAAGTTTGATGTAGTCTAAATTTGGAATTTGATAAAAATAATACAAAGTTCATGCAGAAGAATGAACATAAAAAATAGGGAAATCAAAAAAAAAAACAGAATGCAAGATGGAGAGTGAGTGTGAGCCTTGTGCCACCAAATTTTGTAATATAAAGCTGTGGTCATTTCTTGCAGGACTCTTTCTTCTTCCTAGGCCCCCTACCCTGAGACTGAGACCCTCCAAAGTGTTCTCCACCTCCCCCATTTCCTGCTATGTAGTAAATACCTGTTCATTTTGTCTCTCTTATACTGCTGTAATCTCTTAATGGGACAATCTGTGCTTTTCAAGGTATGTCTTCAGTACCCAGCCTGCACAAGCAATGCTTGTGCAAAGTGTTGAATGAAAGAATGAATCATCGAGTGAATAAACAACCAACGCAAAGCCAAGCACAAAAATGGCTACAGTGGAGCTTAGTTCATTCCTTCCTTTGAGAGATGCTGGAGCCACTGTCATTATAATCTAAGCTGATACCAATACCATCAAGTAGTAAATACTTATTTCCTGTAGATATGCCCCATGTGCAAAATTACATTTAAAATAATACATGTGACCTGGTGCGGTGGTTCATGCCTGTAATCCCAGCACTTTGAGAGGCAAGGCAGGCTGATCACCTGAGATCAGGAGTTGAAGACCAGGCTGGCCAACATGGTGAAACCCTCTCTCTACTAAAAATACAAAAAATTAGCCAGGCATGGTGGCAGGCACCTGTAATCCCAGCTACTCAGAAGGCTGAGGCAGGAGAATCACTTGAACCCAGGAGGCAGAGGTTGCAGCAAGCTAAGATCACGCCACTGCACTCCAGCCTGGGTGACAAGATCAAAACTCCATCTCAAAAGAAATGATAAAAATTAACATTAAAATAAAATAATACATGCACTTGTAAACATGTCCACATATACATGATAACACTGCACATCAGATTACATTCTTAAGTCTGCCCAGCAACGAAGACCTTTAAAGACCAGTGTCTCAGCTGCCTTTACAAGGAAGATGTTTTCAGTGCTGTCGTTGAGAAATGAAAGCCTGTTTTTCCCTTGGGAAAGTCAAGGAAGGGCACTGCGTTTACACCAGGATGTGTTGACAATGTCTAACTACATCGAATCTTATCTACACCAGCAGTAAATCCCCTCACCCATTGAGCTGGTAAGAGGGCCCGTTTCCTCCATCACTGCTGCCAGCCAAGGTTTCAGTCCTTCCGCTCACCAGAGATTTCATTTCAGAACTGAGATGATAAAGTACTCAAATGGTGCAATCCAAGTCCCAAGGAATTTTAACAACAATAACCCCCTTTGCAAAGCAGGGGAGAGAATGTACTGTCCTACTATAAACTTCCTGGCGATCCTCATAGTCATTTGACCAGCTGTTCCCATACCCAATATCAGAAGGCAGGATTCACCCATTTCATGAAAACTTAAAGCTGGACTTAAAGCTACAAAACCCCCAAGCACATTTCATTTTGAATTGTTAATACAGTCCCAGTCTACCACCTGATTACCCAGTAGATTTTCAGTTTCAGCTTTTATCAGTGTAAAGCTCAGAGCTACAGAGCGCCAACTGGGCAAATGATTTAAGGAAAGCAGAATGAAGGCACAGGCTTGGATACTACTAAAAGACACAGTGGAAGTTTTTTTTGTTTTTTTTTTTTTTGAGGAAGATATGTAAATCTGATGAACAAAAATTATAATTGAGTGCACCCCTGGAAGTATAATGAAAACTCCCCCTCAGAAGCACCTATACACATTTTGGGTCTCTTAATACGTAGCTTTCAAATCCTTGCAACTACAGGGCCCATGTACTCCAACTCTAGATGTGCCATCAATTTGATCTGAATGCTGTAATGAGAATTCAGTCTGTGGTCTTAGAACTTAGAGCTGGACTCTTTAAAGTCTAGACCTTTTAAGGAAAACAACCTTGTTGTTGTTTATGTGTTTTCTTTGTTGCTTTGGCCTCAAGCTCCTCATAAAAGGGCTTGAAGAAAATTCATAAAACATGCACAAATAATATGCATAATGTGCAGAAACGGCCTTGAAAACATGCATATTGAAGAATGCCCATAAAATTTAAAGAAGCTAGCACCTTCTTAAATCTTCATAACAATGCTACAAGGTAGGTATTGTTAGCACCATAACAATCCCCAAGATTCAAAAAGAAAACACTGAGGAAAAGGACTGGCTGAGTTACCCCAAAGAAGGGAAAGGTAAACTGCTCTGATTTCCCTGGGGATGAAGACAAAACCATCTTCTAGAAATCTCTTTGAGTCTGGTCTGCCTAGAAATAGCTGTTTCTGGGAAAAGCAATCAGGCTGAATCAAGAGTAACATACTAATTCCAAATCCTCACAATTACATGTTGAGAGCCTGCCTAGATATTCTGGGTGCCACCTTGCAATTGGCCAGTTGTGTTGCTGACAGCTCGGTGCATATCAGGAAAAAGACACACTCTCAGTTGGCGCCTCTTACAGTCACATTAATCCTACTGAAGTGTGGTTCTGGAATACAGCCAGTCTACCCCATTGAGGCAAGGCTTGATGGAGCACAAGCTAGCATGGCTGCACCTGACCAGCTCAGGGGAGGAAGGATGGAAGAAGCAGGACACTTTAAATGTCTGTATGATGGGTATTCATGCATCACTATTAACTAAAAAGACACATGGAGCCAACAGCCCATGGCATAACTGTGGAAACAAAGACAGACACCTGGCTCAGAAGAGCTGACAGGGATCCCAAACTGGCTCATTTTAAGTGTAAGTCATGTGGGTTTCAAGACAAAGATGCTAATTCATGAACACAGAACAACCTTTGCTCACATAGAGTCATCAACCAAAAGACAGTTTTTATGTTTCCAGAGTGGTGATAGCAGCAAATATTCATAACTCACTTATGCCTCCCAACCTCAAATAAGATATAAGAAAAGTTCCAACATAGTCGCTACCTGGAAGGAAGGATGTCCAGCTAGCAAGGCAAAAGTAACCCTAACCAAACTAGGAGAAGATGTACCACAGCAGATTATGTCTAAATTGTAGGGCCCAAATAGTAATGGCCATAACCATTCTGAGGATGCAGAGATCCTTAAGGGTGAACTGGACCCTCCAGGGTAAGCAATTTAAATTGGTACACAGGCAAGCATCCCATGAGGAGGGAACAACATAAGCCGAGGCACGTAAAAAGAAAAGAGACTACTGGACATTGAAAATATTGAGAAAGCCAAACCATACAGTGAAGACCAGGGCCCCCAAACAAGAGATTTACACTTGATAATCAGACCAGAAATTTTCAAACAACTCAAACATTTCTCCAAGTAGACATTGCAAAGAGTAATGAAAACATCGTCCTCCCCTCTGGCAGCCCCTACTCAAATATGTTTTTAACCAGGATATTCACGTTTGGTCTGTTTTATGTATTCAGATTCCATGTGAGATTTTGTTTTAGAATAAGTTGCTTTAAAATATTTTAAAACATTATAGAGATCCTAACAAGGAGAACAAGCAGGATAAGCTACAAAATCATAGTTTTTAAAAAGCCAAACATTTGCAGATCAATAAAAGTTGACTTAATTCATGTCCAGCAAGCCAGCACAATAAGAAATGTTAAAAATAAGTTTTTCAGGTCCAATGGAATTGATACCAGATAGAAGCATAGATCTGCTAGAAACAGTAAAGGGCACTAGAAAGACATTTTTAAAAATCAAATACCTAGGAATAAATCTAAAACAATAGCTAGAAGTCCTCTACACTGAAAACTAAAAGAATATTTGCTAAGAAAAATTAAACAAGCTGTACATAAATGAAGACTTATACAATGTTCATGGATTAGTAGACTAAATATAGTTAAGAAGTCCATGTAGAGTCTCTCTTTTTTGGTCAAGATAGAGAAACGTAATTTTCCTTCCCACCTGAAACAACTAAAAAACTAGACAAAATACATAAAACAACAATTTTCGAGACAATAGATATCAGGCAATGAAGAAAAATAATTCCTAAGAAAAAAGGAAAAAAATTAATGAGTAAAGTGAGTCCTATGATTGCTCTAGCATATAACCTTGTATTTTCAGGCCATGAGAGAGGGAGTGGTAATCTAGGTAGAGCCCAGCAGATTTCCTTAAATTAAGGAGATGAAGTTGATATTCAAGGGAGATCAAGGCAGCTAGGGTTCAGAGGGCAGAATACGCGAGAGGAGAGAGCTGCACAGAAAGAAAACTCCAAAAATCTGAGATGATCCCCTTTGAGTATATACACCAAATTTTTTTTTTGGTCTACTATGTGTCTTTTCAATGACAAAAGACAAACAATTTTTTAACAATGCATATAATCAAATATGTCTCTACTTTCCTTTATGACTTCTGGGTTTGCTGTCTTGCTTAGGAAAGTCTACTTCATTTCAAGACATTTTATTTTATGAACTTGGCTCAGCATTTTAAGGGCATATTCTTTTGGGGGGCCTACAGCACTAGACATAACAACCTTAAAGAGACCAAGAGCAGGAAAGGAATATTTTCAGAAAACCATGCCTGCAGGTGGGGAACAGTTTAGGTATATAGTGGTTAAGAGCTCTAGAGTCAGATGGTCCTGGAGAGGAGTTCCACTTCCTGAGTGAGAATCCTGGCTGAATAACTCTGGGGCCCTTAGGCAAGTTACTTAACTTCCTCTGTCAAAAGGGAGATGTTAGTATCTATTTCATATGCTTATTATGACTAACAACAATGCATGAAAGCATTTAGTATAGGGCTTAGTAGCAGTGAGTGTTCAGTAAGTAATGACTTTTATTAGTACTATTACTAGCATAGAAAAACTAGGAGAGGCCAGACGCAGTGGCTTATGCCTGTAATTCCAGCACTTTGGGAGGTCAAAGCAGGGCAGATTACCTTAGGCCAGAAGTTTGAGACCAGCCTGGCCAACATGGTGAAACGCTATCTCTACTAGCAATATAAAAAATCAGCCGGGCATGGTGGTGCGCACCTGTAATCCAAGCTACTTGAGAGGCTGAGGCAGGAGAATCACTTCGACCTGGGAGGGAGACATTGCAGTGAGCAGAGATCACGCCATTGCACTTCAGCCTAGGCAACAAGAGTGAAACTCCATCTCAAAAAAAAAGAAAAGAAAAACTAGGAGAGAATTTTAGAAAGATAGGCTGGGGTTAGAGGGTTTGGACTTTGATCTGTCAAGGATGGAAAACAATGGAAGGTTTAGTAGCCAAGGAGTAATATGAGATAGGTAGTATTTAGTAAAACTTAATCTCTCTTTAAGGATCTGTGGTATCCTTAAAAGGCCATGTTTATATTGACTTATGTGTCTTTTTATCTCAAAATCCTATCTCAGAAAAAAAGATGGCACCTCTTAAATACCATCACACTTTAAAACTTCTTGTGATTTGATCAGATTATTATTATTTGATCAATCTACATCTTAGGTGAAGATTCTTGTCCCATAATCAAAAACATATTAAATCTTAAAACTCTATAACTTGATTTTTCTATGTTCTTATTTGTAGGGCAGTAGGAATTATTAATCAGCTAAGAACAACTGAGTGGTCCTCTCATTGGCTTTCACTACACACCTACAGGCAGATAGAATGTCATCTTCCAGTAGAATGTGTCTGCCCTCTGCATCTGTTATGGACTGAATATTGTGTCCCCCCAAAATTCATTTGTTGAAGCCCTAACTCCCAGTATGAATATATTTAGAAATTGAGCCTTTAAGAAAATATTTAAGCTTAAATGAGGTCATAAGGGTGGGGCCCTGATTCAATAGGATTACTGTCCTTATAAAAAGAGATACCGCAAACCTCTCTCTCTCTTTTTCCCTTTCTCCCTCTCTCTCGGAGCATGCATGGAGGAAATGCCATGTCAGCACACAGCTATGTGGTGGCCACCTACAAGCCAAGAGAAGAGCCCTCAGAATGAAACCAAATTTGCCAGCACCTTAATCTTGGACTTCCAGCCTCCAGAACTGTGAGAAAATAAATGGCTATTGTTTCAGCTGCCCAGTCTGTGGTATTTTGTGAAGGTAGCCTCAGCAGACTGAGGCAACATCTGATCAAGTACTGACATCCAGAGTCAAACTCTCATTTTACCTTAGATACTAGAATAGTTTAATCCAAATTACAGTTATTTTAAAAGATAAGATTTCTGTTTCTCCATTCTTTCCAAACCAAGATTGCCCTTGTCTCCAAGGAAGGGATCTCTGGAGCCCACAAGCTGAGGAAGGGTAGAGGAGCACCCTTTCTTCCCATTCAGCAGGGTACTAGGTCCCTCCTGCAAGAAGCATGGGAGAATGTGGATCTAGAAGCCACGTGGCCAAGTAAACCAAATACGCATGAGAGTTATAAAGCACAAAGAAATATCAATTTTAATTTTAATCCATATTCATGAAATCCCAGTTACAGTTTCTTCCTGCAGAAATGACATGGCTTAACTCATAAGCTCCTCTTCCCACCTTCTGTTCTCCTTGTTTGAGGTTACTGTTTAGAAACTGAATGATCATGAGACAATGGCCAGACCGTATACAAAAACAGGTCTCTAACCCACAACCTGCTCAGGAAATCAAACCCCTTATCTCCAATAAACAACCCAGGAAGCCAGGCTGCTGTAAGTCCTACTTGGGAAGCCTGAGACCTATCTCTTTAAACAATCCAAAAAGGTAAATAATAACTTCTGTAACAGTCAGCCTCAAGTGCCCAGGACTTGATTAATAATAGATAACTTCCCTAATTTTTGTCCCCACTTCCAATTTAGGACCAACCAGGGAATGCCCTAGCCAATCACATGAGTGATTGGCTCCTAGACAGCCCACCTGCAGTTCCCCCACCAACAATCTTCAGTTGGGGCACACGGGAAGCTTCTCTGTTTTCCATTAAACACCTTCCCAGTCCTCTGCCTGCCTTTGATTCTCTGCCAAACACAGTGGCACTGGCCGACTCCTTTGCAATTGCAGTCTCTGAATAAATAGCCTCTGCATTTCTCATTTAGTTGGTTTTTGTTCATTTCCACAGAGTCTTTTCATCTATTCCCTAGAAGATTGAAAAGATTGTTTTCCCTAATTGCATCTTGAAACATTTTCTCTCATATTTATGGGGCAGATTTTGCTGTTTTTCACAATTATAAATTAAGGGGCATATCCAGTCCTTTTGACAAATGTGAACTTAAAAAAATTTTTTTTTTATTTTACTTTAAGTTCAAGGATACAAGTGCAGAATGTGTAGGTTTGTTACATAGGTATACATGTGCCACAGTGGTTTGCTGCACCTATCCACCCATCAAATGTGTACTTTAAAGATAGCCCAGAGGTTCCAGGTCCCAGAGTGATAGTTCTAGGCCAGCGATGTGCAAACAGGGCCCCTGACCACCTCTCCCTGTTCTACCCCAGATCCACGTCATTTTTTGGAAAGTATTGGTAGTGACTTCCTTGGTGATCCTGAGTTCTCAGATCCGACCCTGGCACCCACAGCTCCCTGTCTTCACTGTGCCATTGCTCATTAAGCTGCGCTGGTTGCCTGACCCCCTGGGTGTTCCCCCTGTTGACTGGGCACACAGTCTAGGTGCTTGTTTTGCTCAAGCCAATGAAAAAGGCATGAGGAACACTTCAAAGGAAGCCTTCAAACTGCTGATCTTGGCAGTTCTGCTGTTTTCAAAGACAACAGAACAGTGGGAAGGAGGAAGATTTCATTCCCCTGGAGCTTCTTTGCTGAGCTCTGGAAACAATAGTAACCAAGTGCATTTTGGGAGGAATCATTTGAACCAGGTCCTTATCTGCATTGCTTGGAATAAGGTTTTATAAAAAACAAAACATCAAAAACAACAAAAAAACTCCTCACTTCATTCAAATGCCACATTCATTTTGGTCTGGTTTGTTTCTCATCAATAGAAATGCATAATTAACTCTCTGAAGTTAAGCATTGACAATAAATAGAAATTCATTTCAATGAATCCAGAACCTGTGGGATTTCTGATTTAACCCTGTAACCTACTTCATTGACAAACTTTAAATGACTTGATGGAAGTAAATGAATATCCCAAGCTGCTGTTTGATGTTCAATAGCTTGTTTCTTTTGTTAGTAGGTAGGGAGGCAGACTTCTCAGGCTTTACTATGGCTTACCCTAGAAGGACAACAGCACTCAACATAGGCTCAACAAAGCATCATATTTTAATCCATCAGCAGATTTCCAGGAGAATGTTGCCCATGATTAAATAACTTAAAGTAACACAGAGTTATCAAGAGAAGAGTCAACATAGGCACACTCTACCAGTCTATCTTCATCCATCTTTAGATATTGGTCAGCAGCTGCAATGGACTGGAGACTCCTGGGACCAATGGCCAGTGACTGTGAGGACTGAAACTGCAGTTCCTTGCTTTGTGTGTAGCTCTCTCCTCTGACTTGAGAATGCTGTTTAAAACGGTCTAGGTATAGTTCTAAACAGCTGACTCATCATTAAGGAGAGGTGTCTGCAGAGAAGTCAGCAAGCGTGATTAATGTTAAAAACAAGATAACCTTTCAAAATACTACCCCAGCACTACACCTGGAGTGTGGAAAAGAGGAGGCAATCAATATCCCCTACCTGGCCTACTGTTAACCAGCCGAGCATACACAGAGTATAGGAAAAATATGTAAAGCAGATCTTTATTTTGAATTTGAACCATTCATTCTATTGTGGGTCCTACTCCAGGTATTGTCCCATTGTATTCCAGGTGCCTTTCCCAGTTTCCCAGGGGGGCAGGTCTGGTAACTGATTTCTCTGAGTGCCCATGTGGTCACTCCCTTGTAGCCAGTTGCCCTCTCTGACTTTGACCTTCCACCCATCCTCCCTTTTTCTTTGATCCTCCAGACCTTGGAATCTCTTCTCCTGGCAAGGACTCCTGTCTTAGATAAACTTTAGTCAGGCTCCTCTGAGCCTGCTTTTCAACTAGGCCTCATCCTTAGTCCTGGCCTTGGCCTGCTGAGCCCAGTTTTAGGGGAAAAAAAAAAAAAATCCTCCTAAGGCAGCTTATCCGAAATCCCACCCTTGATATTTAACCAAGTTCCTCTTGTTAACCTTCCATTTCACCTCCTCAACTGCTTGTTGGCTATACATCTCCTCTGGTTTCTATTGTATCTGGAGTTGAGTTCAACTTCTCTCCCCTATTACAGTAGTCTTGAAGAAAGCCTTCCTTGCCATTTTTAACAAATGTCAGAATAATTTCTTTAACCCTCCCCAAACCCAGGGCCCCACCTCTTCTGCACCTGGAGTTCTCTTTGTCTTTAAGTGCTCATCTCCTTCTTCAGATTAACACCCACTGCCAGGTGCTGGGGCGTTGAATCCTGAGGGCTGGAAGAGAAGAAGAAAGGAAAAGCAGCTTTCTCAGCAGTCTGTTTTCAGGGCTGGGAAGGTGGGATAATCACAGCTTTCCCAATGCTAAGTTAACAGTTCCGTGTCATCTCCCTTCCTTTTGCTAAGAGTATCTGTCTTCTTAGTAACCCTGGTCTGGAACCCCAGGAAAAAAACAGAGGAAGAAAAAAAAAAAAAAAAAAAAAAAAGCAAGTCCTCATTTGTGATACCGGAAGAACTGAAAAACCTTACTCCCTCTCTGCCACAAAAGAATTATCCTCTATATGGAATTAGAAATAGTTAATGTGATTTGAAACTGGTACAAAGCAAACAATCAAAAGGCTCTGCTGAAATACTGGTGCCTTGGGGAAATCAACGGGTTTGGAGTCAGATGGGCCTGAATTTAAAGCCTGCCTCCCCCATCTAGCTTGCCAGGATCTCAAGCAAGCAGGTTAATGCTTGGAACCCAGTTGCCTTGTCTGTAAAAATCTTTTCTCTCACAAGGTCAATAAGAGGAATAGATGAGCATCTAACACCAGGCTTAGCGCAGGGTTATTTTTCAAAGATTCATTTTCACTTCCTAACTCTCATTCTGTTTGAGAGACAACAGTCTCTATGGGGCCCATTTTGGAGACTAGAAAAATATATCGTTCAAAAAATGCTTGATTTTTTTTTTATCTTCCATGCTTTGATTTTGTGATTTATCTGATGCTAACATTATCATTTAAGAAATCACAATATTTTTGTGTGTCTTTTAATATTTTATAAGGCAATTCTATTTCTTTCAGTTTAAAATATAGGAATATTTTAAAACATAGTTTTATTTTTTCTGAGCTAACATGTTTTTAGACAGAATGAAGTTATAGCGCCATAATGAGTGAGGAAAATAAGAAATTTCGTAAAATGTAAAGTGATAAAACAGTAAATGAAATGTTTATGTTTAAGTTCTATTATTTTTCTGTAGGAAAATTCAGATATATGCATAAGTAGAGAGAATAATGTAATGAACCCCGTTGTATCTGTCACTCAGCCTTAACAGTTACATTTTGCCAATCTTGTTTTGTCTGTACATCACCCTGCAATTCTTACCATCCTCTTCCCTGGAATGTTTTAAAGCACATTCTCAACATCATATTTTAGTGCATATTTCCAATAGAGAATTCTTCTTATTTTATATAAGCAAATTACTACTAATATATCTAATAAAATTTAAAAATAATTCCTTATATAGTTCCTATGTAGTCTCAATGTCCACTCAATGTTTAAATACGAAGGTTGTCTCAAAAGCATCTTTTTACAGTCGACTTGATTGAACCTGGTCCAAATAAGAAATTTGGTTGATATGTTACCTAAGTCTCTTTTAATCTATACCCTTCCTCCCTCCTTCCCACCCCATTTGTGTTAGTCTGTTCTCACATTGCTATAAAGAAACACCTGAGGCTAGGTAATTGATAAAGAAAAGAGGTTCAATTGGCTCACAGTTCTGCAGGCTGTACAGGAAGCATGATTCTGGCATCTGCTCGCTTCTTGGGGAGGCCTCAGGAAACTTACAATTATGGCAGAAGGTAAAGGCGTAACAGGCCCATCTTACATGACCGGTGCAGGATGGAGAGAGAGGTGGGAGGAGGTGCTACCCATTTTTAAACAACCAGATCTCATGAGAACTCTATCACAAGAACAGCACCAAAGGGGAGTAATCTGCCCCCATGATCCAATCACCTCCCACCGGGCCCCACCTCTAACATTGGGGATTACAGTTGAACATGAGATGTGGGTGGGGATCCAGATCCAAACCATATCACTATTCATGCTGTTTATTTGTTGAAGAAACCAAGTCATCTGTCTTATTGAATTTCCCAAGCTCTGAATTTGGCTAATTGCTTTATTGTGGTATCATTTAACATACTCCCTATCCCCTGTATTTCCTGTAAGGGTGGTTGGATCTAGAGGCTTCATCAGATTCCAGTTCAATCTTTCAGCAGAACTTCATGGAAGGAGCTGGTGCTTACTGTTGATCACATCAGGAGACACAAAATATCTCTCCTGTAGTGAATTGTCAACTGATCAGTGAAACAAAAAGTTATTTGGATTGCAATCCAGGATAATAACTCTCCATTTATGGTGGAAAGACAAGATTTTTTGAGTCATCCAGACTTAAGACAAAACACTGAACTGAGGCACTATGGACAAGACATTATGGATTTTCCCATGTTGGGTGCTGGATATTCTTGTATTCTTATAAACATTCTTGAGCTTTGTTCTGGGATGCAGTTACATTACTTGGAAACAGTCTGACTCTTTGGAGTGTTGTTTTTAATATTGTTAGACAGGTCTGGAGCAGCATTAATCTAGAGCTAATTTTGTGCTACTGCTGAAGCAAGCCCTTTGAGTTCTCTACCCAGTGCCCATGCATTAGGAGGGTTTCCAGTCTGGCTGGTGGCCTGTGTGAGCACCAGGCACCGTTCTCTCAAAGCCTTTAGGATGGTTCTTTCCCCAGCCTCACACACAAGCAACGATCAGTCCTCTGCTAAGTAAGTATTACAGGCCTTGAGGTAAAGACACTGCAGAAGCCAGATAATAATTCCCGTTCCTATGAAATATACAAATATTGTACAGATTATAGCTTCCAAATAAAATCAAGCAAATGTTGCCAACTTAAACCTCATTCACAAATGGGATTATCTCAACAAACCAAGTCCATTCTCCATGAATCCAGGAAAATAAACAAATATGTGCAAGAGCCCTCTCAGATCACAGTATAGAAGGTCTTGTTGAATGAATTTTTTAAGTAAGCCCCTGCTTTCTCCTTCTCCCATGTAGAAAAAAAGCAAAATACACCTTTGCAAGGAGTATTTCCATTGGAAATCATTTTACTCTCATGGAGGTGGAGAAAAATAATTTTAAAAAGATAAAAGAGTGGATCTGGATAACTTTTCTTTTCTTTTAGATCTTAAAAACCATTCACTTTAATACCACGAACCCATGTAAGAATGCCATTCAAAATAATGATTTGACATTCTCCAAATCCTTGGTATTAGTCATTTTGAGGGAATATCATGTATCATAAGACTGCTTTTATTTTCTTCCCATCAGACAAGATAATCCAAAGCAATTACTAAATAGCTGATTCAGGGCCCATGATAAGAACATACAAGAACTTTAGAAGTTGTGTGGCTCCATGGCCCCTTTAAACCTGGGGGGTTGGTAGGCGCACAACCATTAATTTTTGTTAGTGCCAATGGTCGTGTCTCAGGCAGTTTGTACCACATGGGTTGTTGTGGTGGTGGTGATTACTGATGTTCTTTTAAGTACTTTTAGAAGTTCTAGAAATACCAAGAATTAGCTGTCAGAAGGAGCAGAGATTAGTCATGTATAAGGGACATTAAATAATATTGTTCTCAATAACATTAACAATGAAATATGATAACTTAATAATATAAATCTTAAAGACATACCAGATCTCTTTAGAGATAAGATAGTTATGTTTATAGTTATGATCTAAGCATTTCAATTAACTTGACAAGTTATAGCCATAAATACGAAATAGATGCAAAGGTTACATCTTCAATAAAGGGAATGTAGTGGTTTTCTTTTTTTTTTTTTTTGTAGTGATTTTCTTAATCCAAAATTTTGTTTTATGTATGATATGCCCAGTGTTCACTGTATGTGTGATTGGAAGACTCCATTGCTGGACAGGAGGAAGTGCAGATGCCCTAAACATTTAATCAGGTTCACATAGAACGGTAGGATCTGCTTTAAGAGGGCAGATTAAGTGCATGTATTTACTTGCTTTCCATGAAATCCCATTTAAATAACACTTGAACAAGTAGAATAAATTCATAACGGTACTGAGTGCAGTGGACCAGAGATTTTGACATATTCTGAAAACCAAATACATGGGATCATATTGATACAAAATTACAGCAAGGAGTGACAACTTTTCCCCAAAGAGCCCTGTGCCCATCTGCATGAGATTCCCAAGGCTGCCATAACCAAGCACCGGTGCCACAAACAGGGTGGTTTAAAACACAAATGTATCTTCCTACAGTCCTGGAGGTTAAAAGTTTGAAATAAAGGTATGAGTAAGGTTAGTTCCTTTGGAGAGCTCTGAGGAAAATATGTTCTGTGCCTTTCTCCCAGCCTCCAGGGTTCCCAGCAGTCCTCGGCGCTCCTTGCATTGTAGAAGCATCGCTCCAGTCTCTACCTCTGTGGTTATATGGGTTCTCCCTGTGTGTTTCTGTGTGTCTTCATCTCTTCTCCTCCTCTCCTCCTCTTTTTTTTTTTTTTTTAGATGGTATCTCACTCTGTTGCCCAGGCTGGAATGCAGTGGCATGATCTCAGCTCACTGCAACCTCCGCCTCTCCAGTTCAAGCGATTCTTCTGCCTCAGCTTCCCGAGTAGCTGGGACTACAGGTGCCCGACACCACGTCCAGCTAATTTTTTTGTATTTTTAGTAGAGACAGGGTTTCATGATGTTGGCCAGGCTGGTCTCGAACTCCTGACCTCAGATGATCTGCCCACCTCAGCCTCCCAAAGTGTTGGGATTACAGGCATGAGCCACTGAGCTTGGCCTTCTCCTCCTCTTATAAAGACACCAGTGATACTAGATTCAGGGTCCATCCTATTGCAGTATGATCTTGTCTTAATTATATCTTCAATGACCCTATGCTCAAATAAGGTCACATTCTGAGATAGCAGGGACTAGAATTTCAACATATCTTTTATCTTTTAGGGGGACACAATTTAACCTGTAACACCACCATTCACCTGTTTGTGTTCAGATTCATTTCCTACTCTCTCTCTCTCTCTCTCTCTGTCTCTCTCTCTCTCTCTCTCTCTCTGCTCTTTCTGTGTCTCAAAGTATTAACTTTTACAATCTATATTTTCCAGACTCCCTTGCCAAACTGGCTCCTGGCTGATGTCAACCAACGGGAGGCACTGACAAGAGACTGGCAGGAGGGAAAAAGGAAGAAGCCAGGGCAATTCTCCCCTCTATCTCTGCCTTGGGCAGTGTCTCCAGCAGTAGCTACAACTACTCCATGATTCTAGTTCCTTCTGGAAGGCTTGCTGTAGCTGGGAGGCTCTCCCAGTATGCAATGAGGGGGCCCAAGCTGCTAAACTCTGGGAATGCCATCCTCCAGCTCGCCTCAGCTTCTAAAATCTGAGTTGCTTCATTCTTCAGTTTGCTCTGTCAGCTCTTCCAAGACCTTTATAATTAATTCCCCTAATTAAATTCTCTCTATTGAACTACCTGGCATAAGTTCTGTTTTCCTGACAGACCCCTGACTGATCAAGCTTCAGGCAATGCCAAGCTCTGAGTCAACTAGTAGAGAACAGGAGTGGGCCAGGGGGCAGACATCAAGGCGACTATTGAAAGGACCACCAATGGGATAAGAGAGCAGATCCCAGTGCCCTCCTTCCCTCCCCCTGCAAATGCAGCACAACTGTCAGAAGATGTGTGTGGGAAAGAATAGTTGTGTGCAAAATCCTTCACGTTTCTTAGTGGGCAGCCAACAGATACTACTCAACGTGGTTTCCAAAAGGAAACATAAGCATGTTTCCAGTGGAATGACATTACGGCAGCCACCGAAATTGTTTCAAACATCAATACATAAAAATTATCTCTCAGGACTTAGACTTAGGGTGGGCAGGAATGGGCTTATTTTGGTTTATTTTCTCTCCTTCT
>NW_012107931.1:823617-864703 GCF_000951045.1 Mandrillus leucophaeus | reverse complement strand
CAGGACAAATATCCAAACCATATCTTACTGTTCATTCTTGGGAGACGTGTGAGCGCATTTGATCTATTATTTTAATCCTCACTCCTACTCCTGCTGTCCAAGACCAGTAAGAAGGAGGAGGCTCATCTACCCCTCCACATTGGCAGAGGGCATGAAAGAGACAGAGCTGAAAGGGCTCAAGACTGCTCCGAACATTTATAGTAAGCCCAGGCATAGCTGCACAGGGTAGATAAACAGTGCTGGAGTGATTAGAAACTTTCCTCTACAACAGCACGGCATGGTTTAAAAAAAAAACAAAAAAACGTAGGCTTAAGAAAAGATAAACCTGGGTTTCAATGTCAGCATTGCCATCTACTACTTCTACGGCCTTGCACAATGTACTTAAATTCTCTGAACTTCAATCTCTGTTTCTGCCACACGGAGGTAACATTTAGTCAACACAGTTTTCATGAAAAATAAGACAATATATGCAAGGAAGCTTATAGAATGTCTTGCACATATGAGAACCTCAATAAAACACATCCATTACTGATGAACAAATAGGTCAAATAAGGCTCTGCATATCTGGATATAAACAAAAGGTGATTGAGAGGTCTTCTTAGATATTTGTAGGTGTTTCAAAGCACTGACTTGCTTACTACTCCTGCTTTTCTTCCAGGCAGTCAAAGCATATTTCCTGACAATTGTACTGAGTGTTTTAAATAGGTTGACAAACAACAGAGACAATCCCATGCAAAGGTAGCCTTCTCAGACCAGCTTGTTGCTAGCTGTGGTTCCAGGGAGCAGATTTAGATGAGTCATATGTTGTAGAAATGGGCATAAAAGGACTGGAGTCCTCGAGACATAACCCCAGATTCAGAGTGTGACACTGAGTCTGGGGCTCTATTTGTAGTCAGTAGATAACAGGAAGGTATTATCCAAACTGTAGCTCAGTGAGGGGACCCAGAGTTCCTAGACATCCGTTTCCTAATCTCCAAATTGCACTGTCCCTCCTGGAGTCATGCAGACAAAATGAGAAGGGCCTAGACCAAAGAGAGTCAGAGAGTGAAGAAAAATGGTTAAGAATCTCCTGGGAAGCTTAGTAAACTTCTAACATCAACATTAACAAAAGTTTAAGAGAATGATAATTATAGGTGTCACAGGGCTCACTGTTGGCCTCATAAATAGGACTAGATTCAACGTGTCTGGCATGTATCTGGAAAACTGGTGAGGTGGACCCAACAAAAGTCTCTTGTATAAAATACATTCTAAAAGTTAAGAAAATGAGACAGATGGCTTGACTTAGTCATTGTAGGAGGAAGTAAGTCTGAGTACAGCACTGTGTTCTCACTAAGTTTATCTATTGGTTGTGCCCAGCAAAAACAGAAGTAACACCAAGCTACAGGTGGTCCCTGATGGCCTCAGACAGACTCAGCAGTAGGCATGTACAGGGCGAGCAGGAAGGAATACCTGGTGAAGCCTAGTACCCCATGGAGGGGCCTGCCACAAAAGAAGAGAACAAATGAGCATGTCATTTGACAGCTATAGATGATCAGACTTGTTCAGTATTGCATAGGAGGCAAGCTATTGAGAAGCCCCATAGCAGGACCTGTACCAGTGGACAGCAAAAAGAGATAGGGAACCATGGGAGGCTATTGTGTTCGCAACCACTGTTTACTCACAGGCAAATGTGGCCTTGGAAAACGTCAGCACATGAGTAAATGACCACAAATAGTCATTCTTTTGACTGCTAGTTGACAGTGGAAAGCCTCAAAGAAATACACTATAGTCCACAATAATAACTAAATGCAAAGACCTCTGGAAATTTATACAGATGTATAGACTATGCTGTTAAGTCAAAGCAGACCTTTTTCTAGACAGCTCCGAAGAAAAAACTCTTCTACTTCCTTCCAGCATCTGCTATCTCTGGGGACTTATAAAAGACCTTGTCTTCCCTGATAAGGTGATATCATTTGATTTATGTATTAATTGGGTTGGGATAAACTTTGTCAGTAAGAATTTTTTTAAAAAAGAAATCTCAGTGACTTTAACGCAATAACGACTTACTTCTTGACCACATAATGCCTGATACAAATTGGGTGGCCCTCCTCCATCTTAAATATATTCCAACTACAGCACATGGTCTCCATGATCATCATAGAAGGGAAAAGAGAGCTAGAGAATCCACAGGAAGATTTTCAGTGCCAGGACTACCTAGAAATCTCACTTCTGTCTCATCTCGCTCCTGTCCATTTTCCCATTGGCCAGAGTTGTCCATGACCCACATGGCCCATGAAGGCTTGGAAAGGGAGAGGAACACCTGACCACTGGGTAAGCATGAAGAATCTCTGCCACGCATTTTCTTTAAACAATTCATCTCTCTCATTAGTTGCCTTGTTTAAATTGCTGTTGTTAAATACGTTTAGTTAAGTCTTAGGGAATGAATTAGTCAAGAAAGGAGAAATATATTCATCAAGGTTAAAAAAAAATTAAAAGCCGGTACCAGACACGTCTTCTTCTGAGTCATCTCAGTGTGATTTATCTAGTAATGAGTTAAATGTTTGCTGTATATTTACCACAGAGTGAAACAGAGCAGCCTTTATGTTCTTAGCAACAGCTTCGAACACTGCCAGCATTAGAACCTATTTGTTTTATTGAGAAGAGGGATTGTTGGCTGGAACACAAGGGCTCCCCATTACTCTTTCTGGAAAAAGCAATGGGAACTTTAACTTTTCTCTGGACAGCTACCAACATCTATCAGAAGAAACAAGAATGTAACGTCTCTTTCTGAAGGGCCGCACTTAGAATGCCTAACAGCCTCCCAGCTTCTACTGGTGTCAGCAGTGGACAGAAGTCCAAATGCAAGCTCTTCTGTGTTTACTGGAAGTGCTAAAGTGAATCAAACCTATAAACAGAAAACAACCAACTGGCCTGACCTGGAATACGAAATGAAACCAAAGTCCAAGGGTACCAAGCTCAAAATCAAGAGCAGAGGCATTCAAGTGTACCCTCTTCCCCCAAGGATTGATTCTGAGTTCAGACAGAGACATATTCTATGACCTCAAGTAGAAGACTTCATGTCTCTGCACTTCAGCTACCTCAAGGTCAAACTCAAGTCTCTTGGGCAAAGAGGTTTTTCCTTGAAGGAAAATTCTAGAGGTCAGGGTGAGCTAGAAATGAATATCAAAGTTTTCTATTTCTCAAAGTTGAGTTTTCTAAAACTCTTTTTTTCAACTCACTGCTGACTTTAAATCTTCCACATGGCTTCCTTCAGCTTCAGTAGATTATCTGCTTCCTCCTAATTCACAGAGAAAACAGAGAAACGAGTGAGAAAACTCCCAACTCTGTCCACACTGCCCACAAGTTTTTCAGCCAAGTATTTTCCACTTCCTGTCCTGTTCATTCCACTACCCACCACTGCCTGGCTTCCACCTTCGCTGCACCACTGAAGCTGCTCTTGTTAACACTGCTGCTGCCTTAACCTGAAGAACACTTGTAAATCCCTGTCTCATTTGACCTTCCCTTGGCATTCAGTACTGCTGTTGACCATTTCTTCACTTTCTACTCTGCTGGTTCCTGGTTCCCCAGACTTCTGGTTCTCCTAACATCTACCAAGTCTCTTTAATGCCTTCTTCTTAAATGTTGCTGTTGCTCCAGGTATCTCATTTAGCTCTCGGCTAATTCATTCAACAAGGTTTTCTTGAATGAGGAAGCACTTAGTGGAAAGGCTAAAGCCAATCAGCTCCTCAGAATGAAAATAGGCCCAAGGGTTGGCACCAGAAAAACAGAATAGAATAAGATCCAACCCTGTCCTCATGGACCTATGCTCTGGATCTCATTTAATGGCCCCAGGATCTACTCAGGCACCCAGGCTGAAAACTGTCACACTCACAGCCAAAAGATCCCTGAATACAGTCAAATCTATCTTTTGAAAATCTTTTGCATCTGCTCACGCTGCTTCCTCTGCATGGTCATCAGCTGAGTTCCAGCTTTTGTCATCCATCACCTGGACCGATGGCAATAAATATTCCTTGTTCCCTCTGATGCCAGCCTCGCATCCCTCCAATCTCTTCTGCATATTGCATTCACAATTATCTTTAAAACACTCAATGTGGTCACACCATTCTTCTTTCAAATCTTCTCAATAGTTCCCCCATCATCTCCTTACAAGGCTTCTCATGAGCTGGCTCTCACCAGCTTTTCCTGTATCTCTTCTACTACTCTCCTGCGCACATCTTAGCCTCCAAAATTAATAACCACCTTAGAGTTTCCCTGAGTGTTGACATGTTATCACACTTACACAGCAATAGCCTTAAGAAATCCTTTCCAACCATGTGACTGAGATTCTCCATATGTTATCTATGTAGTTTACTTTTTATACCACAAGTCTTGCACATAAAAGCACATTGACTTACTCATCTAACAGGCATCTCAAACTTAACTTACCTAACACAGAAAAACCTGCTCTTTCCTGCTCTTCTCCATCTCCACTGCTCAGACCCAAAATCTCGGAGGCAAACAATATGTCCAAATTAGCCATCAACTCCATACCCAATATACAGCCCAAAGCAATCCACTTCACTCCATCACCATGGCTCTCTCTGGAGTCCATGTCACAGTGTCCAGATGACTGTAAAACTTCCCAGCAAGTCTCCCTGCACCCAGTCTTGCCCCCTTAGAATCCATTCTCCACACTGCGACCCACGTAGCTATAGGACCCAGGTGTTATAGGAACATAAATCCTCTCATGTCACTCCTTGTTTAAGATCCTCCAATGGTTTCCTTGAAACTTAGAGGAAATTTCAAACACTTCAGAGCCCTGTGTGTATCAGCCACACCCTCCCCCCACCTCCTGTGTACCCGTCTTTCCTTCGCCCTTTGTGCTCCAGTCACACTGAACTTCCTTCTGTCTCAAACACACCAACCTTATTCCCACCTCAGACCCTCGCAGTGGCTGTTCCCTCTCCATGAGATGCCCTTCTTGCAGAGGCCAGCTCCTTCCTGATGTTAGATGCCAGCTTAAATATCACCTCTTCAGAAAAGCCTTCCAGGATTACCATGCCTAATGCACCTTCATCACTTCACCCTGTCCTATTGGTATTACGGCTCTTACCACTGTCCGACTTTAAATCAGCTCTCTCCCCTCATGAAAGTATAAGGTCCCAAGGGTAGGAACTTGTTTATTGCTATATCTAGTGGTGGCATCCAAATTATTTAACAACAGGTCTGGCACAGACTCCAACCCAGCAGAAGGGATGCTCATCTGTAAACCCTCAGCTGGCCTGATTGCAAAGTAGCCACTGGACATCAGCCTTCTTGTGCCCTGCATCTCAACAGTGTGACTCTCAATACATGTCAGTTGAATGGGTGAATGAATAAATTAGCAACTGTTTCTTGGTTAGGTTCACCGTTCCATCAGTAACACAGTCTCCACTGCTTTTTTAAAAAAATTATTTTTTTTTTATTTTTTTCAGACTGGGTCTGGCTCTGTCACCCAGGCTGGAATGCAGTTACATGATCACAGCTCACTGCAGCCTCAACTTCCCAGGCTCCAGCGTTCCTTCCGCATTAGCCTCACAAGTAACTGGGACCACAGGCACATGCCACCACATTCAGCTAATTTTTGTATTTTTGGCCGAGATGGGGTTTCACCATGTTGCCCAGGCTGGTCTCGAACTCCTGAGCTCAAGCAATCCATCCGCCTCAGCCTCCCAAAGTGCTGGGATTACAGGTGTGAGCCACTGTGCCCAGCCACAGCTCTCCATTACTAAAGAAGGGTGTACTGAGCCCCTACCATGTGTCCAGGCCAGATCTGTACCCGCTGAGAGGCCCCTCGGTTTTCCTGCACAGGTTAATTCTCTTTGGTGAGTGTTGCTGTTTTTAAATTTTATTTGGACTAGTAGCTGTGGAATTTGGGTAGAATGTTTTCCTCCCAAGTCCTGGACATCCACTAGTGTTTACTTCCTTTTTGTGCATTCTGTGGGCACCCACGGCTGAACAATAATGAGAAGGGCTCTGAAACTGATTTCAGAAGATGGAGTTCAAGGTCAAGCAATATCACATGCCAGCTGTGAGTCGTCAGGTCTTGGGCAGATTATTTAAGTTCTCTGAGTTTACTTTTCCATCTTTAAAATAGGCACATAATAATGGCCTGCCTCCCGGGATGGCTGAAGGACAGTACAAGATGGTATACAGCAAAGTATCAAGCCAGCCACACCTAGCATTTGAGATCCATATGTGTTCATTTCATTTTGCTCACCACTTCTCTTCAGAGTTTTTATGAAAATCAAATGAAATAATACACATGCAGCTGCTCTGCAAACCATATGTAATGTTCAGATTATTGATAATAAATTTTCCCTGATTTGAGAAATCAGGTGGCTTTCCAGAAATTATAAAGAGCTGGAAAGGAACTTTAGGCCTTGTGGTGGCAAAGTCAGTGCTCCAGCCAAGGAGGCTCGTGCTCTGCTTAGCTAAACGGCCGTCCCTGGAGACAGCATCATTGCAGGGCAATCTTAGTATGTTATACAAGGTTGCTAGGTGCTAAAAATATAGACTTGCCAGTTTCCTACAGAGAAGGAAGGTTTTCTGCTGGGTTCAAGCATTACTCTAGCAGCAAAATCTGGGGGCACTTTCTCTTTTATCTCTCTTCCCAATCAAATGTCTCTCCCTTTATTTGAAAATAAAGCTCTCCCAGCACTTTGGGAGGCTGAGGTAGGTGAATCACTTGAGCTCAGGAGTTCGAGACCAGCCTGGGCAACAAGGCAAAGCCCCATCTCTACAAAAAAAAGAAAAAAAAACTTAGCCAGGTGTGGTGGCACTTGCCTGTAGTCCCTGCTACTTGGGAGGATGGCTTGAGTTTGGGAGGTTGAGGCTGCAGTGAACTGAGGACGAGCCACTGCATTCCAGCCTGTCTTAAAAAACAAAAGAAAGGAAAGCTCCCTGGGGCTCTCACCTCCCTCATTCATCCAGGCTTTCCCCGGTTCCCGGAATTCTGTCTCCTTTTGCCTTCTCCTGCCACTAGACCACCTCGTATGGAAATTCAGACTGTGCCCTGAGCAGCCCTACGGAGCTACACGTGTCGCTTCATGCTCTCTTCATAGTCACATGCTATTACACAGCAGCCCCGACCTAGTCACAGTTACCTGCAGTGGGGCCCTCACCCTAGAAGCCCCACCAATGTCTACACACAGCCAGTTACCTTGATTTGGAGAAATTAAGGTTCTCAGAAGATCACTTAAAGAAGCCCTTAAATCAACAATGTAGTTCTTGATGCGGCTCACAGCGAGGTTTCTTACTAACACTCTAACAGCTTCTTCCCACTTCAACCAACTATTTTTGCTAACTCGGTACTAAACTTTTAAAGTCATTATTTAAGTCTTTTGTGCCTCCTAAATTCACTGCTTTGGAGCAAATCCCTGGTCATGAACCTCTGGTTACCCCCTTGCCCAGACTTTCTCGGAGACAAAGGTAGGAATGGGTCTCAGAGTTGATGTCTCCACTTAAAACCCATCTGCCACTTACAAACTATGTGATCTTCGGCAAATCATTTAATTTCTCCATGCCTCCGTTTCCTCATAGATAAACCGGTGATGATGATGATGATGTTAACTACATCACAGAGTTTTTGGAGGAAATTAAGAAAATGTCTGTGAGGTGCTCAGCTCAGCACAGTGCCTCGCACATTCAGAGTAAGTGGAGAATATGTCTGAGTTTTAGTGTTAGTATCACTGTTTAGCCCAAGAGTAGGCAAATTAAAGCCCAAATGTCAAATCCTGCCACGCACATTCATTTACACATTGTCTACGCATGTTTTCACTAGAATAGCAGAGTTGAGTGATTGAAACAGAGACAGCATGGCCACAAAGCCTAAAATATTAACTAGCTGGCCCTTTACAGAAAGTTTGGCAACTCTGGGTTTAGCCTGTTGTACCTCTTCTCCCTGGCCAGATGGTGAGACCAGCATAAAAACCACTGGTGACAGAGGCTGCTAGTTGCCTCCCAATACCCAGTTATCTCTTCCTGTATAGTAATAGAATCCTCTCTCCTTGTTAGCCTACACATGATGCCTGGAATAAAGACTGCATTTCCCAGACTCCCTTGCTACTACATACAGCCATGTGACTGAGTCCTGGCCAATGGGATGTAATTTTAACTACTTCATGCATTTTTCTTGGGGGAAAGTAAAATTCTTATAGGACTTCTCTTTCCTCGTTTCTGGAGTCTGAAATGTTAAGTATGGAGGCAAAAGCTGAAGCTGGAGCAACAGTCTCAGAATATGACAACAACCATGAGAATGGAGGCCTTTCATAGCAGAACTATGAAACAAAAGGAGCCTAGGTCCCTGAGCTGCAGAACTGCATACTAACCTGGTATGCATCTTATTTGAGCAACTTTGGGCTTTCTGCCCTCAGTGATGATGTGTTAGTCTTAACAAATATACTAGACAAATCTATTCAGAAGAGTAGAAAGCTTATTGTTAGCCCTCAATGGTTCTTGTTTGACACCACCTAAAAAACTCTTTGCGGTAAATTTTGTACTTGGATAGGTTGGTTCTTGGCCACACAGAACAATGTATTCTTGCAGAAGGCCAAAAGACCACTGCACATGTTTTATATTTATTCAGGGAAAATGATTAATACTCATTCAAGGAAAAAAAAAAGGTTTATTAAAAGGCTTATTCAGGGACAAAAAAGAGATTCATTTGGAATTAAGATTTAAAAGAAGATGAAAGAACAAGCCAAAGAAGAGTGGCACTAAGCCTGAAGAAAGAATCCAAGTCTTGGGCTGACACTGGTTCAGATTGGGTCTCCGGCTCATGCTTCCAGAAGCAGCTATCCTCTTAGAAGCAAGTCCTCCAGTGGGACAGGGTCAGGGTAGGGGTGGAAAGACACTATTATATTCTTACAGATGAGAAAACTAATGCTCAGTGAGGTGAACTCCTTCAGGGCCACAGGCAGTAAAGATTTAAACCCCGTCTGATCCAGTTTCAATATGACTGCCTGGATGAAGAAGGATTTGAGACTATGTTTATTCCTCCAGAGCAAAGCAATTGAGAGTGCAGGGAAGGCAGGAAACAGTCATTGTTTCTGGAAAAAGGATCTTCTGTGATCTTGTGTCCGAAGTCTGTTTGAACTTCTGTAGAAATGCCTGGGAAATGCACACTATGAGTAAAAAAGGAGACCTAGTACTTTTTAAAATGCCATTGAAATCCGTGACTGTAAAGGAAAGAGACTGCTTGTATCCTGCCAGCAAAAAACAGATTTAGAAAAGAAAGAGCTGTGTCCAGGAAACTTGTGAACTTTCTGTTTGGATGGCATATATTTTCTTTATAAACCCTCTTTCATTGTCACTTACTCAGTTACTAATTACAAGAGTCTCTGGGGATGATTGGGCTGGGAGTGTTCAGTGACAGCCGAAGAGTTAAAGGACATACAGAACCCTTTCCAAAATTCAAACCACTACAGAGCCCAGAAGCTTCACAGTTAGAAAATCTCTGTTCTCGATGGGGCAGAACCAGTATTTCCCATAGTTGTGCCTAATCCGTTTCCAGGGTTAACTTTTGCTTTACCAAGTGTTCATATTTTAGTATTTTGTGTGTGTGTGTGTGTGTGTGTGTGTGTGTGTGTGTACTGGGACAAGTATATAAGTATACAATGTCACACTTTATAACTAACAACTGTATGTGTTATTACCCCATTTTACAGATCAGAAAACAAAGATCAAACTTAAGAGACTAGTTTGCCTGGATTACACAGCTAGTGAAGTGGCCTTATTGAGATTCCAACTGAGTTTTTGTTCATTCAAACCTGTTCTTTAAATTATTTCTCTTTTTTAAAAATGAATAGCTGGAGAAAATTTCTTAGGACTAATTAAGGTCAGAGAAGTCTGTGCTCTTTTGCTTTCAAAGTTACCCAGTACTTCATGTTGCCTTTATTTTTAATGAGTGGCTCTGATTCACCCACTGCACCTTTTGCGTTGATGTGGTGTCCTAGAAACAGTTTACTCTTGTTTCAAAGTAATTCTTCTCTATATCCTCGCTCGCCAAATTCTTTCATTACTTTTGATAGTTCCCAGTGTGTTTCTGATAGACCTGAAAGTCCCAAGAGACCCTTACCGTAACCTGTAGACCAGCAATTCTCAATTTTTTTCAATTTCAAGACCTCTTTACACCCTTACAAATTATTGAAAACCCCAAAAAACTTTTGTTTATGTGGGTCAGATCCACCGATATATAGCATTTTAAAATTTAAAACTGGGAAATTTGTAAACAATTGATTAATTTATTTTTTAAAAAACCCTTCACATTTGCATAAATAACATTTTCATGAAGCATAAGCCATGTTTTAAAAAAATTAGTAAGATGTGTATGTTTTTATAAAACTCTAATGGCTGACTTAATAGAAGACAGCATATGGGTTCTCATACCTTCTTTTGTATTCAATCTGTTATGATATGCTGTCCTGGTTGAAATATGTAAAGAAAATTCAGCTCTATACAGATATGCCATTGGAAAAAGGAGGAATATTTTTATAAACCTTTCAGATACTTGTGGATATCCTTCTTTAATGCCATTCAAAAAGTCAAAACTCAACAAGTGGTAGTTTTTAAAAAAGATTAATTGCAAACAGAATCAAATTCATTATCAATGAACTTTTCCTTCTCTGTTACTTTAAACTCCATTGGACTATATTTCACTGTGAATACACATACGATTATGTGACACCATGCATTGGTCATTTGGAAGTTCACTGAGCTATTCAGATCTTTCAAATGTTGACATATTGTATTATATAATATCCCCAAAGATTACATATATTAATATCACTACAAATAGCATCAGAAAAGTTCGAAGTTTTGGGAAGCTGTCAGGCACACAGTGGAAAATTCAAGTTGGGGTTTTGATTGTTCGTTTGCTTTTTGTGACAGGGTCTTGCTCCATCGCCCAGGCTGGAGTGCAGTGGCACAGTCTCAGTTCACTACAACTCTGATCCCCAGGCTCCAGAAATCCTCCCATCTCAGCCTCCCGCATAGCTGGGACTACAGGCACACACCACCATGCCCAGCTAATTTTTGCATTTTTTGTAGAGACAGGGTCTTGCTATGTTGCCCAGGCCAGTCTCGAACTCCTGGGCTCAAGCAATCCGCTCGCCTTGACCTCCTAAAGCACTGGGATTACAAGCAGGAACCACCACGCCTGGCTGAAGATTGAAGATTTTAAAACATCTAATTTTCACTTGAAAGCTTGAATTGTATCATTGGCAACAAATACTGTCAGTTATTTTCCTTGAGATGACAACTTCACTTAGTTCTTTTCAAGAAAACCTCTGCCATGTAGCCAACTGTGGATGACCACAGTTTGCCTGTCAGTCATTCTGTCAAGTAAAATGGTGCTCCTCGAACAAAGCAACGAGTTTAGCTCACAACTCAACAACCACACAGTGGTCTTCCTCCCGCCCACCATGGCACTTACATTAATATAAGCAGCAGAGGTGCTTTATGTGTACTTCCCATTGTGTGAAAATACTCAAAAGACCTGTAACCGAGGATCAAGACTAATACAATTAATTTCTACTGCTTCCTAAGGGCATTCTTAAGTGACACTAGCATATTTTACAAGCCAGAGTGTGACAATGAGCACAATGACGGCTACCACAGCTTGCTGCCAGTCATTGCCTTGACTTGTCCTAAAGTACAGCCATTTTCACCCGCCTCATGGCTAGTGCATCATCAGCGCAAAGTCAACCCAGTAAAAAAGGCAAATAGCATCTTGGTGTTATCATAAAAATAGTTTTGACCTCATGGCTCCCCTTAAAGGGCTTGGGGTATCACGGAGAACCATCGCTACAGCCAACTGAGGGAGAACTTTCAAAAGCCAGGCTTTTTCTGTCCCTGTCCCTCTCACAGTGAAACACTTAACACACTCTCTGATTGTGGAACTTAACTCACCGGGTAAAAGTCCTTCTGTGTAGTCTAGAAAGAAGGGCAAGGGCAAAGGGAGGACTTTGTTTATGAAGCCTAAGTAGAATATGCTCTGCTAGATAATCAGTCCTGGAATGAAGGAGGGGAGAAGTGAGTTTCTGAGTGTCTGAGCCCAGGTCTGATGTTGGGAAATGCCAGCATTCCAACCCCTGATTTCCATTCCCACTACTGGACTTAGGGAAAGTTACTCACCCGCTCTTGACCACATAAATGTATGTGTGATGGCTAATTTTATGTGTCAACTTGACTGCAGTAAAGGATGCCTGGGTATTTCTGGAAGAGACTAAGATTTGAATCAGTAGACTGGGTAAAAATCGCCCTCACCAATGTGAGTGCTCCTCATCCAATCTGTAGACAGCCCAAATGGAACAAAAAGGTAGAGAAAGGGAGAATTCACTCTCTCTAACCAGGAACAGCCATTCAGCCATTTTCTCCTTCCCTTGGACATCAGCACTCCTGATTCTCTGACCTCCAGACTATGACTATGACTTATACCATCGGCTTCTCTGGATCTCAGGCCTTCCAGTTTGGACTGGAATTATACCACCAGCTTTCCTGGGACTTCAGCTTGCAAACAGGTGATTGTGGGACTCTTCAGCCTCCATAGTCGCGTGAGCCAATCCCTCATAATAAACCTTTCCTGGCCAGGCATGGTGGCTCACGCCTGTAATCCCAACACTTTGGGAGGCCAAGGCAGGCAGATTACTTGAGGTCAGGAGTTGGAGACCAGCCTGGTCAACATGGTAAAACTCTGTCCCTACTAAAAATATAAAAATTAGTGAGGCATGGTGATGGGCACCTGTGATCACAGCCACTCAAGAGGCCGAGGCAGGAGAATTGTTTGAACCCAAGAGGCGGAGGTTGCACTGAACTGAGATCATCCCACAGCACTCCAGCCTAGGCAACAGAGCGAGACTCTGTTTCAAAAAAAAAGAAGAAAAGAAAAACACTTTTATTCTTTTTTTTTAATATCTCTATATGTGCCATTGGTTCTGTTTCTCTGGAGATCCCTGGCTAATACACTATATAACAATTACTCCCTTTGAAAATCAGGAACTCACAGATGATTCAAAGTGTGACCTACACTTTTCTTGCTGATGCCTGGCCACAGGCAGCAGCGTAAGACTGTGTCTCTCTCTCAGTCTCTCTCTTTCTCATCTCAGGTTTCTATGCAGTTAGAAAAGCTACTTTACTAGAATCACTTTTTCCTAAGTAATCCATACCACATCTGTTAGGAATTACTAATTAATAAACAAAGTTAACAAAAAAAGAGAGTATTATAAATCCATCTTTCTATTACATTTTGACAACTGCTCCCTTCTATTCATTATTTCCTGCATCAAACTCATTTTCCAAACTAAGATCAAGTCTAATAAAAAAAAATTCTTTTTTGTTGAGTAGCAACAAGCATGCCACATGAAATATTGAAATATATTGAGTTTACGAAAAACAAACTCAAAAGACTATCTTATTAAATTCAAAAGGAATGTTTCTTCACAAAAAGCTTTTTGGGTAAGACAATGAGGATTCACCAGCTTTGTTTTATTATAGACACCCGAGTCTGTTTTATGTTTCTGTGGTAGAATTTGTTTCTCAGAGTTTTGTGACCTATGGACGAGGACATCTCAGTCAGTCTTTTCCAGTACCTCTTTCATTTGTTTTAGTTTGCAGAATCTGTGCAGCTAAAGAGAAATTAAAACAACTGATTTCTAAGACTCATCCCGCTCTAACGTGAAATGATTCTAAGAACCCCTGCAAATTTCCAAATTAGAGCATGTATTCTTGCTGTCCTTTGTCTTGCTATTTTGTAGAGTATGATCCAGATTCCCTGCCCTGTCCTAATCTGTTGGAAAATACTTTCAATTTATGATGCAAACATGGATGGATAAAAATGACAATTCTGTCAATTTAAGCCCCCATTACACAGGTTTTCCGTGGCTTAGGGGGTTAAATGCCTGATACAGACTGATTGCCCCTACCGTTTTAGAGAGTTCTCATGTTGTTTCAGCTGCTTATGTGAAAAAATGTTAAGCTGTATTACCATTTGAGCACTTGATTTAGTGATGCTTTCAATGACTGTTTGCATTTTCTGGACATGTAATTCCATTTTTTATATACCATCCCTTGTTAAAACCTTCAAAGCCATATTTTAAAAGCATCAGTAGCTGAGGCTGAATGTAAATATTCCTTTAATCTGGCTGAGACTACACATCTCCCCCTTTAGGAAAAGAAAAAAAAAAACTGTAGAGACTGTCATAAATAATTTTACTAAAGTGAATGCTGAAATTAGGCACCACATTGCTTGGCTCCTAGTAACCTCTTTGCAGCCAGATATGTAGCGTACCCACTGGCCAAAGCTTCATCTTTTCAGAAATGGAAAGCCGGGAGAAACAATATGATCACCTTTTAAAGTGGCATGTTGGACCCAGTTCCAAAGTTCAGTATGCCTAGACAGTTCTCAGTGCAGTAACTACAGCTGACCTCGGAAGAAAATGATGTTTATAGCAGCCCATGAGTCAGGAAGGGTGATAATGAACGAAATGTAATCATGTATTCCTGGCACACACTTTGAATAGTACAAGGAGCTAATTGCATTTAAGTATTATCTTACAATATGGTGACCCAATCATTTTGGAAGATAGCCAAAGCCTCCCTTTTTAGAAGAGGAGGAACTTTTAAGCAAAAATTCATTAATTTTGCCCTCTGAAACTCCAAAAACTTTTTCCTGGATCAAGTCAACTGGCGTAGATTTTTCCCGTAAATCTTCCTATCTGTACTGTCAAATGCTGACATGTATATCAGAGGCTCCTGGGCTGAACTCTGAAATGATGGATCCTGTTATGCTTTGGCTCCTGGTAATCCTTGGTTTAGTATAACTTGTGGCACCACTTACTGCGGTTCTCACTCAGATGACACGAAGGAAATATTCACCCTGCTAGAGTCTGGTGCCTGTCCAGGGAAGAGTGCCAGCCCACAGTGCCACAAGAGGTAAGGGAGAGCACAAATGTCTCAAAGAACAAAAGAGCAACAGGAAGAAACCAGTCCTAAAATGGCATGTAAGAATATACTTTGCTTTTCCCTTTTCAACTCGTAGGTTGATACAGAGGTTGATGCCACCCTACATACCTTTATGTGGGAATTAAGCAAGCCCTTGAAAAACAAAAGGAGAACTGACAAAGGAATTAAGGTGTTTTCTTCTACATACACATTTTTTAGAAAGTGCCAGTATAATTGATAGCATATGTAGCTTTTTGGCCATTTTTCAATGCTATGTATATAAAGGATGTTGGGATTAATTGGTCTCTTTCTGGAATTTGTGTTTCGGTCAAGTGCTTAAAATTTCTTTTAATACTTTTCTATTAATACTGTTCTGTAAAGCTGGCATTTTTCGCTAAAACATATTTGGGACTGCAATTTGCTACAGACATGACAGCCAAATTGAACGACAAGATGAAGACAATGACTCTGCTTTCAGGAGCTTATATGCCAAACACCGGAAATGGAAAACTTGTAATTATTCGAAAAGCAGGCAACAGGGACACAAACCTTTTGAAATATCAGAAATATCAACTTGAGAAGTTGCTTGTAGGCCATCAAAATCCATCTGTGTTTGACAGTTTTACCATAACTAGATCCAATTTGTACATCGGATAATTGGAAGATACTTGACAAGGGGGGGAAAGAAAAAAATAGAACATTGGAAAGAAAAATAATGTGGATCTATTAATGAAAAGAAGTGAAATTCCATGTCTAAGGGAAATGTTTTAGAGTTTTTCAGATTCCAGAGGTAGTCCAAGGTTTTTTGACATGCCCCGTGGACTACTAGGCAGAAAAAGAAACAAGGCCAACATCTTCTTGCAGCTGGCAGGAAGAGTCAGGGCAAAAGGCAGTGGGGGCCTCCTTTTGGGCTTCCCTCCCTCTTGTGGATCAATCGTGGTGTTAGAATACAAATGGGAATTTTATTTGTCCCATAGCCGATGATAGGGGACACAATTTTTAAACTGGACAGGTTCCAAGTAAATTTCACCCCCTGTGAAAATCACCAGGCAGTCGGCGAAAAGCAGCCATTCTTCCTGCTGGTGGCTGTGAATGAAAATGCATGTTTTGGTGTTAGGTACTCCCATTGCTTAAGCATTGGGAAATAATAGACCATAACATTTCAAGTATTCCAAAAACAAGCAGAATTTGAGAAGCGGAATACTAACAGCTAAGAATCCGAGATCAAAGCACTAAACGTTCAAGCAGAATAAGCAAGGGAACACAAGCAGACACGAGGCCCAGGAGGGTTGCTGAAGTGAAAGGGGCTTGGGTCTCAGTGAGGCCTTTGCTCTTAGAAGCTCTGAAGTGAAACAAGGGATTAAACTGCCACAGAACAAAAGCGATTCATAAAAGTACACAACAGCCACCACCAGGAACGTAGAGGGGGTCTCATTAAACTGGCCTTAGATTGGACAGAATGAATGAGAGGATCCCACTCTCTAGCCATCCAGGGTAGAGACTGTTGTTTGGTATAGCTCGGGCACCTGGATTTGGAGCGAGGCCTGCCCATAATAGGACACAGAAAACAGCTCCAGTGAAGGCATGGCTGTAGGCTGAGAGTGAATCAAAACTTAGGGGGTAGGAGAAGTACAAGGACCCGGTGCTTCCACTCTTCAGTGACTCCAAAGAACATGGTTCTATTAGTAGTCCTCGGGTGTGAGTCTGTGTGTCCATGCATAAAAACCATTAACTGGCATCCATAATCTTCTCCAATCCTTATTCTGTGGTCAGTCCCCACCTCCACAGATACCTGCTGTGAGATGCTCATACAACCCCATGTGCTTACTTCTGATGATTTGTTCTTAGAAATCTACAATAATATTTTCTCCCTTTCCCTGGTGAAAACTGTTTTATCTTAACTGAGCCTCCTCGGGAACAAGTCAGAAAGCAGAAAGATAGGAAGACAGGCAGATGTTTGGACCTTTATCCCACCACAGAGCAGTATCTGTTCACTTAATGCTGTGTTTCTGTTTTTGTTTTTGTAAGATGTTAGGTGCAAAAACAAATGTAAGACATTTGCATTTTCCTAATATCAGTGTACTTTTATCCCAGTGTAATCAGTTTCAGTTATTGAGTTCCATGAGGCCATTGCTCAGAAAAGCAAAATTCCAAACAGAAAATGCTGGGTTCACCTAAACCCAAATTTATAAAATGTACACATCAACGAAGTATTTAGAACTCAAAAGCATTTGATAAATGAATGAGTATATGAGTAAATGAATTAAGAGGGTGGTTATTCACTTTTCAAAAGGGTTATTTGCTTCTTTAACGGATTTATTTCAAAATCTCTATGGAAAACTCCAGAGCCAATAGAAATTACTTATAACCGCCCTTCGAAGAAAAAACCTCAGTGAAACAGTGTATGTATAGTTTTTGCAGGAACATATATATTATCGAAAGCAAGATTCGCTTCTTCTAAGAAACCTTTAATATTAAAATGAGAGATTTTTCTTCTTTCCATGTTATATGAATTGCAGAAAGTAGAAATGGTCAACAAATTCTTAAATTAAGCCATTTCCTATAGCTGACTAGGTGCTATGTCAAGGTCATTTTCTTATTACAATCTTCTCTTTGCTCCAGTAAAATTTAATTATCTTAACTACAACCTTTAGAGTCTACTTTTGGTTGAAAATATTAAAAAACGAGTGAAGATTGCTTGTGAAAAATCTGGCCCCTTGATGTCCCAGACATAGGCTATTCGGATACTCAAAACACTTGATACGGGCTGCAAGAGAAAGAGCATCATGTTACCACCAACAAGCAGACAAGGCAAATTCCCACGATGCCAGGCCACTGGCTAAGGGGTGGAGGGAGCAGAGGCACTTCAGGGCATGCCTTCAAGAGATTGGTTTCCTATGTGATGTCACTCGGGGGTGAGGCCGGCTTGCCACTCGCCCACCCCTTCCATGAAACTGCTATTGCCCCCAGAACATCTCCAATGAGAAATCTTTTCTGGACCTTGGGTAAGATATAAATCATCCTTCCTGAAAATCAAGAAGAGCTGCTAACATGCTAAAGTATTCACAAATGAAATGATTTGTAAAACATGGAATTTACTTTAAAGTAATCTATGGGATGGGAGTGGTCGCCTTGATCATTGTTATTACTGGGTGATGGGTTCGTGAAGGTTGTTTATACTTGATCTCTTTACTTTTTGTGTGTGTTTGAAACTCTTCATAATAAAATGTTTTTTAAAAATCTGCTAACATAGTTGGGGCAAGAAGCCAGCATAGCCACAGACAGAGAACAAATAAAATGTCTATAGTCACCTCATTTCACAGGGTGAAAAAAGCAAATCAGTACCTATTATTGAGTGAAATGTCCCACCACTGCACCGCCCTATCTGATCAACGCTGCCTCAAAGCCATTAAGCCCAGCGCCAAGTCAGATAAAGCAGCTGCGAAAATAGAACCTGCCCCAAACTTGAAACCTAAGGAAAATAATAATTTAAAATTTAAAAAAATATCTGAAATGAATCCATTTCTCCCTCATTTACAACAGCTTCTCACTTAAATTATGCATCACCATGACCACTTGAATTACAAATGTATAAATTATTCATTATTTGCAATGTGGCTAAGTGTTCTGGCCCCACGTGTTGAAAGCCAGTGCTAAGCTTGCCTGGAATCTGGCTGACAAGGCGAGGGTGGCATCTGGGGACCCTGGGGAGGCAGATTGCCCTTCAGAACCCTCGCCACCAGAGTGTAAGAATGGAAGAGTGCATTATACTGTACGGAGCTCTCAGCTCTGACCTCCTCACACTGTGAACCGTCCCCACCATCTCCTGGCTCCCCAGCCTGTGACAGCTGCTACCCACTGGCACCACCTACATTTTAAACCAGCTGGAGACACAGTTCTACGTGATAAGCCTGTTATATTTGCAGAGTAAGCAGGAACACCTAATGGCTTGGCCCCCTAACGATTCAGGCACCGGCCTCTGACCGGCTACAGCAACGTGCACTGGCAAAGCAAAGGAAAAATAATTAAAAGAGCCTTTGTCAAAGCTCTCTCTAAATCAACCCTTTAAATGTGTTCAGTTTAAGAGTCCCAATGTACCAATTCAATCACATGGGCCTCTAAGAACCACAGGAACGCCAGGATAGCCATGGCCAATTAGTCAAGCAAGATGGATGTGTGTGCATGCATGCGTGTGTGTGTGCACGCGCATGTGCACAGTCACATACATGCTGAGAGAATCCACACAGATGCTGAAAGCATTCCCTGGAGAGAGGGCACAGTGACCCCTCAAACAACTGTTCTCTTCTTGTTTGAGAAATTGAAAAAAGGGGAAAATAACCACTGGAAAGATGGTACCAAAGGGTGACACTCACAATAAAATAGAAGGGAGAGCAAAGTTGGCACATACAGATCCATTAGAAGAATAAAGCTCAAACAAGCATTTGTAATGTAATCCACAAGGAAACAAAGCAAGCCAGCCGTCTAAAACCTAAGGGCACGCATTGTGACGGATAGGGCAGGGAGCAGGGAGAGACAGATAAAAAGAATAAAACACCAGAGATGCCAAAACCAAGGGGGAAGAAAAAACATGCGGTGTCAGTAACTAAACACAAGAATAAGGCTGAAACTGTCAACAGTGCAACATAAAACCCTGAACTGGCACCAAGCTTCTACTAACAAAGAAAAAGTGTGCTCCCTGCAGATGATACCCAGCAAACCTTTACAGATGTGTGTGTGTGTGTGTAATTTTTTTCTTTTATTTTAAGAGGTGAGGGGCTGCTGACAATAGTGGGGAGTCTCTGCACAACTGATCATGGCAAAATGTTTTTCTCCCGATACCTGCAGACCTACACTGTGCAGAATGAGCAGACCAGAAAGAAGCATGGCTTCTTTCCATGAGGGACACCAGAGCCTGCACAGAGTCAGCAGGGCACGTAAAGGAGGCCTGGCAATCGGTGGTGATCCAGTGGGGCAGGAATTTGGGGACTTGATGGGCACTGTGGACACTCAGACTCTCTCCTGTACTCTCTCTGGCTCAGTGAGACTGAACCCTTGCAAGTCCTCATCTTAAGTTTCTTATTTGCACCACAGGGGAGCCTAAAATGTCATCCTTGACTCCAATGGTGCCCTTGTAGGTTAAGTTTGCAAGCCATTGAGCAGAGTGCTGTCGAGTTGGTTTATTTGTTCTTTGAGTGGTCATGTTATTATTTGGATTCAAGTTTTAAATTTTCCTAATTCTAATTGCAGTTTCTCAGGACCTTGGCTCGTTTCAAATTCTGGAAACATATTAGAACACCTCTCCCAGAACTGGGTAAGAAGTTAGAATAACGGAAAGGCTTGGCTCCAAGTTCAGTTGAATGTCAAAAAGCCCAAGTTTGGCTGAATGGACTTTGTGTCATGAAATCTCAGCTCCCCCTCTTTTCTTCCAGGCCAAATACCCACTGGATGAAATTGATAAAATTAAACAAAGAGAGAGGCTTGTGGTCTGATGCATTTATTGCAATTATGAGTACTTCTTCAGTTTCATCCTGCAATAATGTTTGCAATCATTTATTAATTCATCTAATCACATATTCAACATGTTGAGCCTCATCTATATGCTAGTCAGGACACAGGGAGTGATAGTCCGTTCATCAGAAGTGATGAACTTTCCCCTGTACTCATCTTAGAAATATTGGCCTGCGGATACCCCTAAGCTCCGCAAGACTGAGAAGCACAGCTTTTCAGCCCAGTAAGTCCATGCTTCTTAGTTTTTTACTCCTGCATTCATCAGTGGGGCTTGAGTTCTTCAACCTTAAAAGGCTAATAAACTGATTTGGTCCAACTTAGATCAATAATAGGTATCTCCAGGTCAAGTACATGAGGCAAGGAATATAGAGTGTAAAACTAAAAGTATCAAGTTTTCTAGACAGCGACCAGAGCAAGCTTAGTGATCCATGTGATGCTTGACTGCAGGCACTTGATAATAAGCTCATTAACAGTTCTAGGCAGTCGTAATCCACACAGGACAGGGAAATCTGCAAATTGGATGGCTTCAATGGAAGCCTTCTTGCCCTACAAGGATGAGCTGTCATGAACTAGAAGATCTATTTTCATCCTAGCTATTGGACCCCACTTCTGACACACTGACATTCACAGCAAAGGTTAGGAAATTACAGTCAGTGTTTTTGCTACGGTCAGGCTGCTATTCTGGCATTTTAGGGGAACTGAAAACAGGCCACTTGGCTTCCTGCATGTTTTGTGCATTCACAGTCCTGGGTTTTGCTGCAAGAGAGAGATGTGCTAAGGGGTAGGAACTGGACAAGCTCACTTACTGAGCTGGTCAGCCCACTTCCCAATGGGCGCTCTCAGAAGGAACCCTGTGAGATAGAAAGCAGGTCTCTCTGCCTTCAGGACACCTACATTCTGATCAGAGGCTGCCACACTAAACTTGCAGCCTCACCTCATTACAATTCAGTTCTTGTGCTTCTGAACTTTTACATCAGTATTTGGGGAACATTAGGAAGGGGAGGTAAAATGTGGACAATGATTCCCTTTTATTACATATGAAAAGGGCAGTGGAGCTGATGATTAATAACTACCGCATGCTTTGTGAGCTTGAACAGTCACCACTTTAATGTCAGAGACTTTATTTTCTGTTCCATAGAAAATGGTGGAAAAAGTAGCAAGAAAACAGCATGCATCTGTGGTTATCTACTTATGCAATCAGATACTTAATTGCATTCTGTAAATTGCATGTATGCATGTAGGAAGCAATCCTTTGTTTAACAACTCTTTGTGGGTGTTTTCGTCTAAGTTTCCTACAAATTAAATTTCAAACTTGATTTGGGGGTGATACCTAAAGTAAGTTGAATGTGCTTTAAATGTCTTTTCTATATAATATTGACAATCTTGGGAAAAGCACTTAATCACTGTATAGGTATGTAGATGAGTCTAATTTCCCTTGAAAGAAGAAATTTAAATAAGCTAAGTTAGAGCACCTATATTAAAACACCTAAAATTAAACAAAGTATTTTCAAAATGAGCTTGAAAATCTCCTTTGGAAAGTTGACAGTGGGGAAGAAATTTAGCCTGTATCTCTGGTCCTCAAGTAAGAGGAAGCTCAAACATCAGGGGAGCAGAGGAGGTGTTTACATTTCTTCTTCCAGTTGAAGTTTCACAACTTTGGAAGCAAAAAAGAAATAAGGAGTGAACAGCTGGCTTTTACAGAGTATCGGAGAGCAGGGTTTCTGGACCAAGGCTCCCTACACAGAGCAACGGGTTACTGGCAAAGGACAGCAAGAGGATCTACAAATGCTTGGGAAAACACGCTTAACAGGAAGCTCACTGACCTGATTGTGAGGATCAGAAACAGAAATTTGAGGGTGGAGGGGGAAAACTCTGTGAACTTACAGGACAGGGAACAAGATGTGCTCTAGAAAGAGAAGAATGACTGGGGAGGTGTTCCTTAATGTTCAGCAGAAATAAGGAAGGGAGAAGAGCACGAGGCCAGCCTCAGGGACCAGCAGCCAACCCACTGACACAGAAACAAAGGGAGTTTGATTTTTTTTCTTTTTTTTAATTTTAGACAGACTCTCGCTCTGTCGCCTAAGCTGGAGTGCATTGGCACGATCTCGGCTCACTGCAATCTCCACCTGCCCAGTTCAAGTGATGCTCCTGCCTCAGCCTCCCAAGTAGCTGGGATTACAGGCACGCACCACCACTCTCAGCTAATTTTTGTATTTTTAGTAGAGACGGGGTTTCACCATGTTGGCCAGGCTGGTCTTGAATGCCTGACCTCAAATGTTCCGCCTGCCTCGGCCTCTCAAACTGTTAAGATTATAGGCGTGAGTCATCACCCTCAGCCCAGGAGCTTGATATATTAACCCAAGGCAGAACTATGATCTCACAGTGTCACTGAGGCAGGAATAAGGCCGATGACAGGAATACCACTGAGGGAGGCTATGCCTTGTTCAAACCATAGAAGGGGTGGGAGGGTATCACTGAACTGGATAATAACATTAGATGTATTTAGCTGTCCCTATATAGCAAGCATTGTGTTTATTGCCTTCTATTAGTTACTTCCTTTAATCCAACAAAGTAGAGTTCCATTTTCAGATGAGGAAACTGAGGCTTGGAGAAGCAGGCCCCAAGCCAGCTTTCATCCTCTACACTAAACTGCCTCCTGAGAAAGCGCCCAGGAGCAGAACAAGCCTCAGAATGCCTGTCATACCCCTGGCCAACCCTGAGGGATTCTGCTGTACTTCCTTCACGGCGACCTGTGTGAAAGTCGAAGCCCAAAAGGCAGGCACAGCTGACATCCCGGCAAGGAGTACCCACTCCCATGCCAGGGCACAGTACATCATAGCCCTGTTTCACCTGCCTAGTGTCCGCCCCTCACACCAGGAGTGATATGTCCTGCATGCAGACCCACCAGCCGGAAGATGGAGGTAGCAGGGCAGGCTCATGGGTGGGGACAAATGATGACAGGAAATAACCACGGAAGTCGTGAATGCTATGGTAACTACCTGGCGGGGGGTGAGCAAGAAGGGCTTTCCCGCACAAATCACAACTTGGGCACTTAGCACAGTGACCAAGAATCTGTCATCCAGGGTCCGAGATAAACCTCCTTCCACTCAGTGTGCCTGCTCGGCTTGTCCATTGAGACGCCTCTACTGCAGGGCAAGAAAGCTGATCCTGAAGACTCATCGCAGAAAGTAACAAACTAAACCTCCTTCCTGCCTGGGCCCAGAGCCACCCAGGGCCCAGCAACCAGTTCTTATCTCTGCGTCTGATTTGTCACACTTAAGTGTCATGGTTGAGCCATTGGTTTGTCTCCTCCATTATATTGTGAGCCTCTTAAAGGCCAGAAGTGGTCTTTTATCCCTGAATCACCAACATGTAACTGCCCCCTGACACAAGCACTAAGTAATTGTTTACCAAATGACTCATGGATCTGACCTTCTTTAAATGAAAATCCCCTAGGAAGGTTTTCTCCAATGGATTAGTCCTGCTTTCCTTTGCCCTTCATAATATACTTGTTTATTAGATTGTAAGTTTCTCAAGGCCAGACACTCACCTTCATCTATTCAATTGGTGCAAAAGTGAATGTTGCTTTTGCACCTACTTTTAATGGCAAGAACTGCAATTACTTCTGCACCAACCTAATATATCAAATGCCTGATCCATAACGGGCTCTCCATAAAAAATAACAAATTTTTTTCACCACCACGAAGCCCTCCCACCCTGCTGTTAGGTTGGATCTCTCAGTGCTATCCTTGTGTAATTCGCTTATGAAATGTAAATGTGGCATTTTTACATTTATTCCTATGAAGTTCCAACAGTCCTTCACTTCAGTTTATGATGATTTTTTTTAAACTTTTAACAGTAATAATCATTCACATTTTTGTCATTTGTATTTTCATCCAAGTCTTTAAGAAATATATTGAACAAGACACTCATGATTCACAAACCGCTCCTAGTATGAAGTTTTCACATAGGAGGTTTTCAATAACATTTTTAAGATAAAAGAGAAGCCTACTAAAAGCAGACTATCTGATAAAATCTTGGCTTCCCCTGCTGACATGTGCAGACTTGAAGACAGAAGAAGTCATAAAGGGAACTCTTGCTACTCGGATGTTTTAAATCAGAATGTTGAAACCATAAGCCCCCAGAGGTCACCCCTTTCTTAAGAGGTGCCAGGAGGAAAGTAAGAGGCTGGAGAGGGGTTGGCTGAAGGGCACTGGGGCCAGCAGGAAGTCAACCACTGCCCACCCACACTCCAGCTTCACCCTGAGCTACTTCACTGCTATCTTGTATGTATTAGGGTTTTGTGTAAGGTTTTGTTTGGGAGAAACTGGTACCCATAAAAAAGGAAATGGAAAATCAACCTCCCCATTTCACAGTTGCCCACCCCCTGCCACATGTACCTTGCAAATGGTGCCGTCAGCCAGACAACCCAGGGAGCTCCTTAACATTTTCTTGTGGACAAGACATGAAAGTAGAGTGCAGTTAGGTTGCCTTCTTAGCATACAATACACTGTGCTGAGATGATTAACGAATTTATTTCAACCTGGAGGGAGGTACCTGGTGTTGTGTCATAGAACTGTGTGATATTTTTTTCAGTAATTTGAAGGAAACATCAAAGGCATGTTTGCCAGAGAGGTAGATGATGAAAAGATGAGACAACTAAGATTAGACAGTGTTAAAAAAAAAAAAAAAAACACTCATTTTTTAAAATGGCATTGGCCAAGAATAGACCAAAAACAAAAGCATACCATACAACAGGAATAAACACTAAGTGCCCCTTTTAGATTTGCAAAAACAACTACAAAAATACAAGATAAGGACATCTGACTTCAGCACTTTTTATTAGAAAGCCAGGAGGTTTATAATTAATAATAACTCTAGCTTTTTAAGTGTGCACTCTGTGCCAGTCAATCTGAGTTCAGAGCAGAGCATAAAAATAAAAGCTAAGGCAAGTTCTGTTTGCAGTCATATAAATACAACATTCAAGGCAAGGAAACAGCTGACCATAATCTGAACTAGCTGAAACACCAAGTGGGTTTATGGTTTCAATCCCGGATGACACACTGTAAGAGGGAGCTTGAGAAACTGGGCCCTGTGCCAAGGAAAATAGAATGTTGAAGGCTCCATAAGCCACGGTAGTGAAGAAGTGTTAAAGGAAATGGGGATATTCTGTTGAGGAAGAGCAATCTTGGGAGGAACATGATAGATGTCTTTAAAAATTTGAAACGTCCTATTAAAGGGGGATCCTATGTGTTTGGTGTAACAGCAGAAAGAGGAACTAGGATCAGGAGGGTGAAGTTTGAGGTAGCAGCCTTGTTTGGTCTTGAGCACCAAAAAATCATCTGACTAGCTTGAGCAAAAAGATACATTGGTTGGATGAACATGAAGGAATTCACCATTTCCTAGCTAGGCCGAGGAACCAGACTGGGGACCCACAAGAAACAGAGGGCTCCGGAAAGTCTTGATATCAAGAACTTCTTGACCATCTTGCCTAGCACTGCCTCTACAATTAAAAGAATTCCAGCCATTTCCTTGGTGCCTGTGTCACTCTGCTGAAGGTTCAAGTCCCAGGAGCATGAATTTTATTAGACATGCATAGGTCACACACCAGTCCCTTGACTGTCCCAGGGAAATGAGAGGAAGAGTCTGGCAGAAGGACCTTCAAGTGGTCCCTTTGACTTCCACAGCAGGAGGACAGCTAGATTTATTTGTCAAACCCAGGCTGGCTCTAGTGGAAAGCAGTTTATTCCCCAAAAGAAAATCATGGTCCTCTTGGGAAGGGAGAATGGATTGAAGGCACCCAAAGAATGAAAAATGACCATGACACAGAACTCAAGATGCAGAAATACTTTCTAAAGATTAAAGTGTCCAGGACATTGGAGACTACAAAGGGTGGGAGGGTGAGAGGGAGGTGAGGGTTGAAAAATTACCTAATAGGGACAGTGCTCACTATTTGGGAGATGGACACACTAAAATGCCAGGCTTCACCACTACACAATATACACATGCAAGAAATCTGCACTTGTGCCCCCTAAATATATAAAAAGAAAATAAAATGGTCCAGGAATGTAATGACCAATGAGGTCACCCTCATTTGAGGTATTCAAGCATAAGTCACAGGATCAAACAATAGAAGGTATTGTCGGCTGAAGTTGGAGACTCCAAGATTCTATATCTCTAAATAAGCAGTTTTCAACTTGGGAACATGTCAGAATCATGGGAGGAGCTTTTTCAAATTGTTTCTGCCTCAATTTCTTCCCTGTTCACAAAGATTCTAATGCCCCTTTACCATTCCTCATTCCCCATTGCCAAATGAGAACCCAATGCACCACCACATCTGAGGTTTCTACTCTCTCAGTACCTTCTGTTGGTGAAATGGCCCAGAAAAAGAGACAGGAGGCTAATTAAGTGGGGAAGTTCTTTTTTATGTAAAAATTTTTTGAGTAATAGGAATGTCTACCTTGTAGAGTCAGGCAGCGTAAGACATATCTGTTCAAAAATGAAAAGGAACTTGGTTGAAGAAAATTAATAGTTAGAGTTATCTCGCAATGCTGCATATGTTGGCTTCCCTCTGCTACTGTTATTTTGTTTGGAAGGGGTCCAATTTTCCCCTTGCATAAAAGGAGACAAGAGCTGTTTGAAGCCATTAACAGCACCAATAGGAGGGACATTTGAATTAATAACCAGGAGACCAGTCAGCCAGGAGCAATTTTCAGCATAATCTTTTCCTTTGACTTTTGTTGTAAGACTGATATTTTGCTACATTATACTTGGTCCAACATGCCACAGCAGAGCCAACTAATTTATCTTCCCAACTCTCTTTATTTTTTAAATTGGCCTAAGTAAAATAGTTTAATTTATTTGCATGGAGATCCTCCCTGTGGATTGCGTGAGGCATGTGAATTGTTGTACCTGAGCATAAAGAATTCCTTGGAATTTGGCAAGAAATAATATGTATAAGGGTGTATAAAGATGCTCTTGAAATAACGCTAAGTGAGCAGAGTAATAAAAACCATGGATAATACATGAGCTTCCTTTTGTTTCTTTGAAACTAAATCTATACAGAAGTCCATTTTTTCTTCATCTATTTTACTCTTCCCTACTTGCTAATGTACAACCTCACCTCTTATAAAGTCTTCTTGCATTGTATTTCTGGAGATGCCCAGAGGACTTTCACATCTGCTAAGGAGCAAGTCCCTGAAGATGCAATGTGGTCCCCGATGCTGGTTTCCTCTTCTCCAGCTCTGGCCTCCCCGCCCTGAGCAGCACTGCACACAGGTGCACCAGCTACTGTGCACCCCGCCGACGATGCAATGAGCTACCAAGGTGCCAAATCCAGGTCTCTTTCTGTGCATGAGTGGGGAGGCAGTGAATCCTGCCTTTCTCCTGTTTGTAAAACCTTCAATGGCTTCCTAAGACCCATGTTTTAACAATAAACCCCTCATCCATCCTCTAGGCGGCCTCACCTCAGTGGCTGGCAGCTACTATTTCCTAGAACTCACCTCTCCTGGAACACCCCAGGGTGCCCCACACCTAAGCATCACCTTTGACAGCCAGTCCCCTCCCACTGTGGGCGCTGGCCATCTGCCGAGCTTCGTGGGCTCAGGGATCAGCAATGATGCCTGTTCCCAGCAGGCTTCTGCTGGTCTTTCTGCCCCAAGTACCACCCCACCCAACCCCAAATCAATTTGTTTGAAAAACTTCCACCTTTTCTTCAAAACTGGACTCTAAGATTTGTTTCTCCATGAAGTTTTCTGCCTGCTCCCCAGCCCCACAGTGTGTGCACCCCACACTCAGTGTTCCCATAGTACTTGGTTCCTTTTTCCTCTTCCTCTCCATGGTACTTAGCCTACCTTCTACTGGCACCTACTTATGTTTGCTTGGCTCCCACCTTCACTAATTCATGAGCTTTTCCTGGGGAGGGATCTTCTCGCCATGGGTAGGGACCTGTCTCCCATCACTTTGGAGTTCCCAACACCCAGCACGGTGCCTGGCCAAGTCTATGTGCCCAGTGAAATAACAAAAATGTAACTAAGAACCAGGAAAGTCCACATGGAATCACTGGCATTTCCAAGACCCCCTAGCATCTTTAAAAGTCTATGTTTCTTTTGCTCTAGAGGACATCTGGCTCCTCTTCTTCTCTGCCTTTCTGTACCCCTTTTCTCCCTTTTCTTTACGTGGGAGGGGAGTCACAGGGTGGACTTGCTTCCTGGCTTGAGCTTCTCTGGGGTTCCAAACAGGGGTACATCTCCACAAGGCACAGCAAACCTACTATATTCAAACTTCCTGCAATTAAGACTCACCCTACATGTTCTGGCCCAGTGGCTCAGTGCTGAACAAGGACATTGGCCAGACAAATGCCCATCGCCCTGGGCCCTGGCCCCCCAGATGGCACAAGATCGTGGCTCCCCGGCTTCTCCAAGGATGACCGTGTCCAACACGATACTTTACAGTTGCCACACCAACTGTGTCCGATCAAAGTGATTCTCACTGTGAATCACTGTGAAACCTGAAGAACAAAGTCTGCACACCCTGGAAGCTGTCTGAGGCTGCTAGGGGCATATTCTCTTTTTCTTTTAAAACACAGACTTGCCTCTGCTACCTTCTGTAGGCCATGTGAGCACAGCCGGATGTCCTATTCAAAGGAAGCTTCTTGACTTACTCATGTAGACTGTCACATCTTAGATGACACAGCCATCTCCAATGTTCATATTCAAAACCACCCCACTTGACAGATCTAGGGCTGAGGGAATGTCTAATCTTAGCAGTAAAACTCACATTTATCATATTCCAATGACCAGTTTAGAAGAGAAGACAGCAGCAGTGGAAATATCTCTGGGACCTCTACAAGGGATTAACTCAACTGACTGTGGAATGTCAGTGCCTCACCAACTGATATCCAGCCATGAATGTATTCTCCATCTGAAACTCAAGTGACTCTTAGAAAGGGATCACTGCAGATACCACACACGCAGAGCATTTGTGCTTCCAGTGAGGCTGGCGTGTCTGGCTGTTATCAACACAATTGGCATATGATCTCTTGATAGACAAGCCCAAGCTAACACTGGGCCTAGCCTCTTGGTCACCGTGACTATAAAGCTGGCCTGGAGTTGCCATGACCGGAACTTACTGAGATTATGTGGTGAGGTCACCCGAGTCAGGAACAGAGCCAGGAAGCAGAGGCTAAGCCATTTGATGGGCAGACCTCTACTCCAGCCACAACATCACTGTCAAAACGATGTCATGGACAAGTCTGGAATTCATGGTGATCAAAGGCACTCTAAGCACTGCGGCTGAGGCTTTGCCATAATCCCAGGCTTTCCATGAGAAAAGCATATGTAAATGTTTTGACATGGTGTTGGGATATTTCACTTCAGTTTAGTGAGCTTAGGTACTGGCAAGAAAAACCCAATTGTATTTTATACAAGCTACTTCTACACACTTTATTTTGTTCTCTTGTTATTTTTCAATAGTGTTAACAAGGGGTGAATTATCTCCTGAACTTGGCACTTGGTTACTTCCCCAAGGCTCAGAACTGTGAAGTGTGAGTTCTCACTCAACAAATACTTCTTGAGCATCCATAATGTGCCAGGCACTGATCCCATCCTAGAGACACAACACTGAACACAGCAGAGGGATATTCTGTCCTTGCAGGGACAATAGCCTAGTAGACAGTGTGTCCAACAGGTAAACTTGACCTATTAGTCAAGCTTTTCTGCACAGGGCCAAGGCCAGTCTATTCAAATTCTCAGTCACAGGACTAGAAGCATACCCCAAAACGAAAAAAGGACACCTGTGACCAGAGCAGACGGCAGAGCTACGGACAGCCCTGGGATTGAAAGTAGGAGAAAGCAGCAGGAGTGTCAGTTCCAGAATACCCAGGCTGCCCCTGCTGAAGGTAGTGCCAAACTGCCCTGTTGTGCTATTTTGGTTATTATAATTAATTCTAAAAACTACATCTTATAGAAGATTCCCTAGGAACTGGGCACTCGGCTCAGGGCCTTACCCATGTAATCTGGTCATGGCAGAGCTCCTCCTTACCTCTTTGGCAGGGGTCTTCCTGCTTCCTCAAGAGGAGGGGAAGGGGAATCTGAGCCTTCAGTCTGAATGTCCCTCTGCCAGAGAAGTCATCTAGCTGGCCACCTCCTGCGGTGGTGGCAGGTTCCTCCAGCCCATGAAACAAGGGGGACTTGTCTGCATCCACAGAATGCAGAAAACTGCCCAGTTAGTCCCTCTCTGCCACAAACCCTCCACCATTCAACAGACAGATGCCTTCGGGAGAGCTTCCGAAACTCCAGTGTAAATAAGGTCAGGCGGATCAGAATGTTCTGTAAAGTGTTATAAAACTGTAGAATAATAGCATCATCATCATCACCATCATTATAAAAGGATAGTGATAACATCTTAGCCTTGCCTCCTAGAGAGATCCAAGAACAATTACTTTATTTTTCTACTCTTTCTATTATATTTTTATTCTGTCTTTATGGTAGTACAATCTGCATATCATGAACAGGTTTTAAGTGTAATGTCTGTTGAATTTTGTTTATTATTTTTGAACTGACATAAAGTCAAATATATTTTAAAGTCCAATAAAATCAAATGGTTGTATTTTAACTAATATAAATATGTAGAGCTACAAATTTAATTATGACACACATTATGGATTAAATGGTCATGCCCCTCCCCCAAATGCATATGGTGAAGCCCTAACCCCAAATGTGACAATATTTGGAGATAAGGCCTTTATGGAGTTAATTAAGGTTAAATTAAGTCATAAGGGTGGGACCCTAATCCAATAGTGATAATGCCCTTACATAAAGAGGAAGAGACACCAAGAGCTCTCTCACTCATAAGCACAAAGAAAGAGGTCAACAAAAGAGGTTATGTAAGGACACAGAAAGAAGGTCTCCACCTACACAACACAAGAAGAGGCCTCAGAATGAAATCTACCATGCCAGCACCTTGATCTTGAACTTCCCAGCCCCTAGAACTGGGAGGAATAAATGGCTATTGTTTAAGATACCCAGTCTATGGTATTTTGTTACGGCAGCCTGAGCAGACTAAAACAATAGATTTTGGGCTCAGTTTAATAGTTACACTTGATAATATATGTAGGCAAACCACTTCTCCATTTTTTTTTTGTTTTGTTTTCTAATAGTGGCTTTTTGCCTATACTCTTTTAATCAATAGGGTGTTGACCCTGTGTACTGTAAATGATTTTTAATGTTTTTAAAGTGGCATTATAAATTGTTACATTTGTTTCTTTCTATCAGACACTGATCCAATAAATGTTTGAAAAGGTTGAATATTTGCAAAGATATTTTAGCTTAAATATGGACTTCTTTAAAGTCTGCTTGCAAATTGATTCCGTTTGCCAGCCACCATTTCAATACTGTGGGTAGAAATATGACGAAAATGAGATTAAATCAAAAGCAAGGCCCAACTCACTGCAAATTTTCAAAACTGCATAAAAGACTCCCAAGCAAATATAACCAGAAATTAATTCCATATTATGCTATCTGGAATGATTTACAGATGAAATTGTGATTTCTATTATAGCTCAAGCCAAAGCATTAGAGTCTGATTGAATGTATACCTAGCCAATGAATCAGACTTGAGGATGGCTTCTCTGAACACATACGAATGGAAAGTAGAAAGAATTAGGGAAGAAGTGAACTGGACCTGAAGCTCACTCTTAGTCTTCCAGTCCGTACCTCCTCTCTCTGCTGCCCAGGAAGGCTGCTCCTGGGGGCCCCCGAGGTCATCCTTGGTTACTGAGTTCCCCACTCCCTTCCCCAGGCTCTGGCCCTTTCCTCCCTCATTCTCCCCATCAAACCTTACCTGCCTGGGGCCACTGGGCTCTGTCTTCCCATTAGGAAACTGATCTCTGCAGGATATGGATGTCACTGCTCGGGATGGCCTCCTTCCTGCCTGTCCCACATATGTGTATTGAAACAATGCGCTTGTAAAGAACATGCTTAAACCAAGGGATCATTTTGATGATGCCTATTCCAGTCTTTGGTCTCTAGCTGTATTGGTTTCATGGACCCAACATTCATCTTTACCAAGTTTGATTAAATTTTTTTCCACAGGAATATAATATCACAATACTCCCTTAAGGTTTGAGATCACTCAGGTAATCACCCTGGGTTACAGTAATACTAATGCCAATAGAAAGTAATCTTTAAGTATAAACTAAAACCTATTTGCACTTTGAAATCTAAATAAACCTATTCTTTTCCTGTGTATTGTTAGTAGGTGTTATCATAGAGTTCCTAAAGTTGCCTTTGAGTGGAACAGGGAATAAATTTCTCCCAATGAAAGAATATTGAAGACTTAATCACTGTCCCACAATTCCCCAAAAGAGGCATTTCCCCTAAAGTTGAGCTTCCAAAAATGGGAATGCCCCAGAATGTATGATTTAAAAGAATTTCAATGTGAGACACACATTTTTCTGGAGGAACCTGTAGCTCTTCCTTGTTGGCAACCCCAAAGGCTGTGAATCCCAAGATAGCCTCTGGTTCGGGACTGTTTTGCCGTGGAGAAGAGAATGTGACATAAGGATGGCCGCCCGTCTCCTCTCTATGGGACAGTTAGGCTCACCCCCAAAGAAAGGCATCAAATCCCCGTGGTGCCCAGCCCCTGGTCACACCACACAAGGACAGCAGGCTTCACAGGTCTCATCCCCTCTGGGAAATGACAACAGTGCTATCCCAGAAGGTGCTTCTCTCATGCTCACTTTGGAAGCCTGGCCCTTTCGTCACCTTGCTATAAAGTGAAATTCCCAGAAATGAGGATCTGTATCTGAAATTCCATTAGAATCTCCACATAGGTTTGAATTCTAAAATGAGAGAAGAAAATCAGCTATGCCTGCTCTCGATCTCAGCATCTGAATAGCTGCCTGCTGACTCATTCTGTAAATACAGGGGTTCATTCCCTTCTCTCTGAAATCTGCTCATATGCACCCAAAATTATTATTATCTATGTTCAATCACGGAAGTAGTACAAGCTGAAAGGCTGCCAGCACGGCCTCTGCCTTTCTCGATTTAAATAAATAGATCTGGCTTCGGGCAGGCTCTTCAACTGAGACACTCTCCAGATGTAAATGTTATTTTATTAAGATATAGGGTGACATAAAAATATTTGTAAAATCAATATATCTTGTTCAGCTTTAAAATCTGTGACAGGTCTTCAAGTAATCTCATTTTCACAGATCAAGTAGACTAGTCAGAAGTCTTGATGAATGTTGAAGGAGACATCATGGTAATTTACACTAGATTCACATTATATCTAGTTCCTATGTGCAAAGAAATGGAAATAAGTTTGTACAAATCCTCCCCCACCTCCATAACCTAAAACACAGGAGACACCTTTAACTAGATAATGTATTGTTTCCAACAGGATGAGGACCAGCAGTACTTTCACCCTATTGACTTACCTTCAGCTTTTTGCTTGGCTGAAGGGACTTCTTCATTAGAGTAGATGGCTATTCTTTGAAATGATCCTCTTCTTAACACAGTTCATTTTAAATATCCTACTTTTCTTAAGAGTTTTCAATGCAACCCATCATCAAAGGGAAGGAGTTGATGAAAAGAAATGAAATTGAAACATGCACATAGGGAGAACTGATTGAAAGTTCTTCATTTAAGGGATGGGCTCCTTTTCTCTTGTTATACTGTGAAATCTGAAAACATCTCTTGAAATTCTGGTCACTGTCTTCTGGACATCCCAAGGCGCACCATCTCCACAGTTCCTCCCTCCTAGACTATCCCATTCAGTGTGGCAAATGGAAAAAGGCTGAGATTCTTCTGGTGAGCAACTAAAAAGCACATCAAAGAAAGCAGATACAGCCCATGATCAAAAAAGCACATAACTTCAGTTGGAACATGACTGACAGAAAGATCAATTAGACAATGCACACCAATCAAAGGTAAGTACCAATAGGTGCTATTGTACTAGAAAACAAACACAAAGGCTGAGACTTTCCGGTGTTTGGGAAACAGCCTCAATAAAAGGGATCTCAGGAATGGATTTGTCCCTCTATCCTTCCTTCCACCCCTTCAACTGAGCCTCCACCACATGCTGGGCACTGTGCCAAAGGCCGGCAACTTAGAAATGAAGAAGCTTGGTTCCTGCCCTCAAGTACCGTATAGTCCAAGGTGGTGGTGGAGGTGGGTGGGGAGGGGAGTTGTTGAGGGAAGACAAAGAAACGTGCAGTGAAGTGTATCAGAAGATGGGGTGTAGGCTGCTGACGGAGCATGAAGGAGGAAGGAGACAAGTAATCTGGGAGTTCAGGAAAGGATGTATCCCACATAGAGGTGATGTCCAGGCAGAGCCTGGAAAGATAAGTAATAATAAGAGCAAGCAGTACAAGAAGATACGGGCCAGGAGTGGCGGCTCACGCCTATAATCCCAGCACTTTGGGAGGCGGAGGTAGGAGGTCACTTGAGGTAAGGAGTCAGGGGTGCTGGTGGAACACTTGAGGTCAGGAATTCGAGACCAGCCTGGCCAACATGGTGAAACTCCATCTCTACTAAAAATACAAAAACTAGCCAGGCATGGTGGTACATGCCTGTAATCCTAGCTACTTAGGAGGCTGGGGCAGGAGAATCGTTTGAACCAGGGAGGCGGAGGTTGTAGTGAGCCAAGATCGTGCCATTGCATTACATTGCAAAGGGGATTGCAGGGAGTCTTCATCTCAAAAAAAAAAAAAAAAAAAGATACAGCAGACACTGCTGCCATCTATACGCACTTTCAGATATATTAATTTGTTTCATTCTCTCAAGACCCTGTGTGTAGATGTCAGTACTATCTCCATTTAATGATGCACAGAGAGATCAAGTAACTTGCCCAAGTCAAGCAGCTACCACGTGGCTGAGCTGGAGTTTAAAGCCAGGCATTCAGTGACAGCATTCATCCTCATAACCACGATGCTAAGAATTTGCCAGACAGGTGGGAAACAACATTTTTGGAAGAGGGTCAGGGCCATAGGTTTTGTGAAGTGACAGAGCATGACATTCAGCATCAGTAGAACTTAAAGACCCAAGTTTTGGCAGGTAGAGGAAATCTGAACCTTAGCTGTAGCTTCCAGAGGCAGGCTAAGAGCACCCTGGGCACATGTAGTGGTGACCAGGGGGACTCGCGGCCATCAAATCAGCATGGTGTGCTGTTTATTTCTCCCAAAGACTCAGGAGGGGAGAGCTTTGATGCTTTTTTCTCATATCAGATAACTTTAAAATGCAGTTTTATGATATAGAATAGGATATAAAATTACCATGACATTTTTCTTTATATCTTATTCCATTTGATATATGATTTAAATTGTTTCTTTAATGTATTTATTTATACTAAATAAAACAATTCATGGTTACATAAATTATTTCTCTTCCTGAAATTCCTTCATTCTTGCTTGCCCAAGATAATACCTCTGTCCATGCTTATACAACTAGATATTGATGCATGTGGGCAAAATTAGGGTGTTTTGCTGTTTGTTTATACAGATATGGAAGCAATGCACTCTTTATTCCATGGTTTGCTTTGCGCACTTAATAATACCTCATGGACAACCCTCTAGCGTCATCTGCGTCATCTCATTGAGAATCACACAGTAGTCTATACCGTCACTTTTGTACCATTCCCCTACAAATGGATGGTTTCCAGATTCTGCCTCTTCAAGCAAAGCTGAAACAAATACTTCTGTCTATACATTTCTCCCTCCTCTGCATTTAGGCTTTAAAAATTATACAGTAGTTACTGGACTTTTTTTTTTTTTTTTTTGACAGAGTCTTGCTCTGTCGCCCAAGCTGGAGTGTAGTGCGCATGATCTCTGCTCACTGCAAGCTCTGCCTCCCAGGTTCGAGCGATTCTCCTGCCTCAGCCTCCCGAGTAGCTGGGACTACAGGCACCCGACACCACACACGGCTAATTTATATATTTTTAATAGAGACGGGGTTTCACCATGTTGGTCAGGATGGTCTCGATCTCTTGACCTCATGATCCGCCCACCTTCACCTCCCAAAATGCTGGGATTACAGGCATGAGCCACCACGCCTGGCCGGTTATTGGACTTTTTACCAAAGGCCCACTTCTACCTTCAAGGGAAATGACTCCCTAGAATTTGCTCCTAAAAGCAAATGGTCTGTTCAGGCCTAAAATTTCAAATTGTGTTCAATAGTCTACTTTTTACAGGACACTGTTTCCCTAGAAGACGGCATGAAACAATTTCCAGAAAACATAAACTCCAGTCTTCATGGTTAATTTCCTCCACCTACCTAATTTGCACCATTGAAACAAAGCTTTTGTAAAACCACTAATCAGAAGGTCTTATGTTGTTTTCTATTCGACCATAGCCTTGTAAAATAACAGTTGAAATGTCAAAGAAATCCCGAGTTCACTGCAGGTGTTCCTGGACTGGGCTGTTAAGTCATGACAGTCAACATGAGAGGACCAAGGAAGGCAGGAACCCAGGGCTCAGGCGGAGGGGCTAGGCCAGATTCGGAAGAGCTGAGCGCTCTTTTTTGTATGAGCCTGGATCTCGCTCTGTTGCCGGGTTGGAGTGCAGTGGCACAATCGCAGCTCACTGCAGCCTTGGACTTGAGCTCAAGCTATCCTCCCAGCTCAGCACCCTGAGTGGCTGGGACTACAGATGCACCACCACACCCGGCTAAGGTGCTCTTTTGATTTCCCCTCTCCAGTATTTAAGCTGTTTTCATCTGGAATTGATTCTATTTGTCAAGGAAGACTAAAACCAAATAGAAAGTGCCTGAGTTCTGCTTTCTCCAAGCCTCTTGCAGCAGCTCTCCCTGTTCAGCAGTCAGGGCCCACTCTCAGTTCCTTATCCCCAACCTTTTGTCACTGCTCTGCCCTCACCACCCACCTGCCTCCCTTGCAGTTTCAACAACTCCCTCTTCCCGACAACCCCCACCCCTCTCCCCCAAGGCTATCCACCCCCAACCTCTATTGCCCCCTCATAAGTGTGAGCTCCCTGAGGACAGGAACGTCATCTGTGTGGCTGCCACCACATCCCTCGTGCCCTGCACTGGGTCTGCTTCACAGAAACACACACGTAAGGACACAGATGGCCTCAGGCAGGTCACGTCACGCACACCTCCTGCCGCGGGCCAGACACTGTTCCAAGAGTTTCACACATGTCATTTTGTTTAATTCTTAAAACCACCCTCTAGGGTAGACACCAATCATGTCCTTTCTGTAAGTATGGAAGCTGAGATAAGGCCCCATGATTGCAACCATGGGGGTCCTCTCATCAGTCAAACACACTCCTTTGATCTGACTTATAATGACTATAAGTGGCTTCTCCAGGCTCTTCAGCCGCTCTCACAACCTGCAGCGCATTTTGGGTTTTGGCCTCTCTGGTGCAGGTCTTTCTTATGCCTTCTGTGCTCGTTACTGGCTTCTATCTTGATTGCATCCTTTTTGCAGCAGTTTCATAACTGCCCCTGTGGAGTTAGAGCTCATTAGAGAGCTGCCGGTGCAGCCACTCTGTTGGAGGGGATGAGTGGAGGTGTCTCTCTGTTATTTTCAGTAAGCTCAAGCTGTAAAGACACCGTCTGAGTCCCAGGGACTCAGTGCATCCGGTCATCTGGAGGCTGCCTCTTCCAAAACCCTGGGCCATGGAACCGGTAGTGTCCATCTTTCCCCTGAATTTTCAGAAATGAGCATCTTAATCCTTTGGGATACAGGGAGGGCCTGTCAAGGCGTTGAGGGCAAGGGGAGGGAGAGCATTAGGACAAATACCTAATGCATGTGGGGCTTAAAAACTAGATGACGGGTTGATAGGTGCAGCAAACCACCGTGGCACATGTATACCTATATAACAAACCTGCACATTCTGCACACGCATACCAGAACTTAAAGTAAAATAAAATAAAATAAAATAAAGAAATGAACATTCTAAGGCCAGGCACGGTGGAACATGCCTGTAATCCCAGCACTCTGGGAGGCCGAGGCGGGTGGGTCACCTGAGGTCAGGAGTTCAAGACCAATGTAACCAACATGGCAAAACCCTGTCTCTACTAAAAACACAAAAACTAGCTGGGCGTGGTGGCAGGTGCCTGTAATCCCAACTACTCAGGAGGCTGAGGCGGGAAAATTGCTCGAACCTGGGAAGCAGAGGTTGCAGTGAGCTGAGATCATGCCACTGTACTCCTGCTTGGGCGACGGAGCGAGACTCTGTCAAAAAAAGAGAGAATATGAGAGAGAGAGAAGAAAGACAGAAAGAGGGAAGGCAGGAAGGCAGCAAGGCAGGAAGGAAGGAAGGAAGGAAGAGAGGGAGGGAAGGAAGGAAGAGAGGGAGGGAGGGAAGGAAGGAAGAGAGAAAGAGAGAGAGAAAGGAAGGAAGGAAGGAACAAAGAGAGAGAGAGAAAGAAAGAAAGAAAGAAAGAGAAAGAAAGAAAAAGAGAGAAAAAAAGCATTCTACACATTTAGAGTTCAGTGAAAATTGTTCATATCTGAATCTCCCCGCCAGTCAGCACACTCTTTCTCCCAAGGTGGTCATAAGTAGCACTGTATGCACTTGGTCATTTACATGTATTGACGGGAGCAGTTTCCCCAGTTCTTCCTGTGCCCTCTGGAAAATGACATTGTCAGCAAGCGAAGTCAGGAATTTTCTGGAGGTCTGCTGTAAAGGGAGTGATGGCCCGTGAGGCTCACCTTGACCAACTCCCTAGTGCTGCTATCCCTGCCCTGGGCCTGTTTTGTGAGCTGTATCTGAGGCACCTGCCATTTTCTCTGTCTTACCACAGGAGCAGTCATGTCCCCACCCCTGGCCACAATCACTGCTATTCATCTCCTGCCACAGTTTTGCCTCTTAAAGGATGTGTGACTACCCTCTCCCATGCCTCACCATCCCCCATACACATACACACAGAGGCCAAATTACACAGCAGAGGAGTGGGGGCGGACGCGGCCATGCTTGCAAGATTCCTTCCTATATTTTCTTTTTCTCTTTGCTCACCTAGTTTCAAACTTTACTGTGCTATGGTCTCTCTTCGCTTCCCCCTGCAACTCTGCACACAGACACACACACACACACAGACATACACACATGCACCCCCACACACTAGAAGCAATTCTTGGCCACACTTTCCCAGAGCTTAGAGCAGTGCGCAGGGCATGGGTGTAGCCCCAGGGAGACGGAACTCTGCTCACGACAGTTCAACTTCACTTCCTACAATACGCCCCTCTTCAGCATTGGGCCCTCAAAAACATCCCCTACAAATCTAGGACCTGCCCTTAGGGACATCTCTAACTAAAGGTGTACTCTCTTTGTCTCTCTCTCTCTCTCTCTCTCTCTCTGTCTCCCTCTCTCTGTCTCTCTCTCTCTGTCTATCTCTGTCTCTTTCTCTCTGTCTCTGTCTCTGTCTCTCTTTCTGTCTCTCTGTATGTCTCTGTCTGCATGTGTGTCTCTCCATCTGTGTGTGTGTCTGTTTGTCTGTCTGTCTGTCTCTTTCTCTCTCTGTCTCTGTCTCTCACGGCCCCTCACTCTCAGGCTCACACTTTCCTGTGCAGATGCGTCTCCTGCCCTCGTTTCTTCCCTCATTCTTCCCTCAGTCAGTGACTGCCTACTCTGCTGCAGGCCCTCACTCCATCACTGGTCTTACAAACCTGTTCAAGAGATGGAAGACAACAACAACTAATAATAATAATAATAATAAAATTCTAAGTCCTGTACCTGAAATATAAACTGTTAGCTATTTGAAAACAGAGCAGGAAGCGATCATTTCCACTTGCCCTGTGAGGGAAGGCTGTGGTGAAGTACTGACATGTGAGTTGGGTCTTGAAGGATGTGTAGGAGTTTCCCAGCAAAGGACAGGAAGGGCATTCCAGGGAGAGGAGGCTACATAAGTAAAACTCAATGAGAAGGGCGTGACATGAAAATAATAAGGGCCTGTGTGGCTACAGTATGGGAGGTAGGGGCAGGGGGTGGCTTTTGTTTACCAGGGTAAAGTCTAAACTTTAGTGTGTAGACAGTGAGAATTCACCAAATTTTTTTTTTTTTTTGAGAGGGAGTCTAGCTCTTGTCACCCAGGCTATAATGCAATGACTCGATCTCGGCTCACTGCAAACTCTCTCTTCCAGGTTCAAACAATACCTGGGATTGCAGGCATGCACCACTACACCTGGCTAATTTTTGTATTTTTAGTAGAAACAGGGTTTCACCATGTTGCCCAGGCTGATCTCAAACTCCTGACCTCAGGCGATCTACCCACCTCAGCCTCCCAAAGTGCTGAAACTGGAGGCGTGAGCCACCACGCCCAGCCAACCAAACTTTCTTGAATTAGGGAAATGGCATTATTACATCTGGGTTTCAGAAAACAGATAACTCAATACTGTATATAAAACAGATTCCAAAGGGGAAGTTTAGGGGGCAGATGGCAGCACACCAGCTATTTTTTAACCAGGTATGTTGAATTGATTAGGCTATCCTTTCCTTTGTTTTGCTTCAAATCTTCGTTATTCTTGGGAACTCATATAACTACCCTGCACTATGAAAATCGCTTCACTTGTTTCATATATTCACCTGTTCAGTATGTGGACATAGAGGCCTCTGACACCATTGGTTTTAGTTCTGCCTCTCGTCACTGTTTTCTCCAGAAACCTC
>NW_012107931.1:821226-823567 GCF_000951045.1 Mandrillus leucophaeus | reverse complement strand
TCTATCTCTGTCTCTTTCTCTCTGTCTCTGTCTCTGTCTCTCTTTCTGTCTCTCTGTATGTCTCTGTCTGCATGTGTGTCTCTCCATCTGTGTGTGTGTCTGTTTGTCTGTCTGTCTGTCTCTTTCTCTCTCTGTCTCTGTCTCTCACGGCCCCTCACTCTCAGGCTCACACTTTCCTGTGCAGATGCGTCTCCTGCCCTCGTTTCTTCCCTCATTCTTCCCTCAGTCAGTGACTGCCTACTCTGCTGCAGGCCCTCACTCCATCACTGGTCTTACAAACCTGTTCAAGAGATGGAAGACAACAACAACTAATAATAATAATAATAATAAAATTCTAAGTCCTGTACCTGAAATATAAACTGTTAGCTATTTGAAAACAGAGCAGGAAGCGATCATTTCCACTTGCCCTGTGAGGGAAGGCTGTGGTGAAGTACTGACATGTGAGTTGGGTCTTGAAGGATGTGTAGGAGTTTCCCAGCAAAGGACAGGAAGGGCATTCCAGGGAGAGGAGGCTACATAAGTAAAACTCAATGAGAAGGGCGTGACATGAAAATAATAAGGGCCTGTGTGGCTACAGTATGGGAGGTAGGGGCAGGGGGTGGCTTTTGTTTACCAGGGTAAAGTCTAAACTTTAGTGTGTAGACAGTGAGAATTCACCAAATTTTTTTTTTTTTTTTTGAGAAGGAGTCTAGCTCTTGTCACCCAGGCTATAATGCAATGACTCGATCTCGGCTCACTGCAAACTCTCTCTTCCAGGTTCAAACAATACCTGGGATTGCAGGCATGCACCACTACACCTGGCTAATTTTTGTATTTTTAGTAGAAACAGGGTTTCACCATGTTGCCCAGGCTGATCTCAAACTCCTGACCTCAGGCGATCTACCCACCTCAGCCTCCCAAAGTGCTGAAACTGGAGGCGTGAGCCACCACGCCCAGCCAACCAAACTTTCTTGAATTAGGGAAATGGCATTATTACATCTGGGTTTCAGAAAACAGATAACTCAATACTGTATATAAAACAGATTCCAAAGGGGAAGTTTAGGGGGCAGATGGCAGCACACCAGCTATTTTTTAACCAGGTATGTTGAATTGATTAGGCTATCCTTTCCTTTGTTTTGCTTCAAATCTTCGTTATTCTTGGGAACTCATATAACTACCCTGCACTATGAAAATCGCTTCACTTGTTTCATATATTCACCTGTTCAGTATGTGGACATAGAGGCCTCTGACACCATTGGTTTTAGTTCTGCCTCTCGTCACTGTTTTCTCCAGAAACCTCGCTTACTCATACTTATTTCCAAACGATACTTGCTGTCCCCATAGTAGCCAGCTTTCATCGGCTCTTCAAGGATTTATACTCCCTCTTTCTCCATTTTCATTTTAAATCCCACTCAATGCACAGCTCTGTCACTGTGAGTCAGTTGTTTGCCAAGTCAACTCTTTCCTTTTGCCGAGTGCCTCCAGGAGATGCGGTACCGTGATCAACCATAGAGATGACTGTAAATGTGGACACCTCAGACTCCAGGTCAGGCCATCACCTGAGATATGTTGAGCTAACAGTTCACTAGCGCTGGTCAGTTCTCACCACATGACAAGATTCACATTTCTTCTTGGTTTGGTGCCAGCCTCCACCCTATCCTTCCTTTTCATAAGTCTCTGGAGGAAGCTGGACTCCAGGGGCGAGCATTAGAGGAGGTGGAAAGATGGTCATCACCCCATATGACCCGGCCTGTGACTCCCACTGGGACAAACTTAAGAAGAAATAAATTGTAGCTCTAGCGTTTCAAGCTAGAAAAGAGATTTGCTTTTTCAATAAAACAATGATAGAATTTTGGACCCAATCATGTTTTCCTTCTTGTTTCCTTGAAAATTACTTCCTGCATAATTCTATGGCAGCCCGCGGACCCATGGCAGTTCCACACACAAGTCCTGTCAATTTCGGAAGTCTTTCCTTTCTGCCAACAGCTTCAGTGCTGGGATTAGCACATCACTCATCAAATAAGATGGGAGAATGGTCTCCCCACAGGAACCTCTGCTCTTGAATTCCTAAACTCATCTCATTTATAAAGAGTTAAGCACTCGTGGCATAACTTGTGACCGATCCAAAAAGACTTTAGCTGTACTTTGTTAAAACATGTACCGTATTTAAAATCAGTCTCTAGAAAAATCATTGTACTACCTTACTAATTCTAATTTTTTTTTATGGGAATTGCACTAATTCTTAAACCAGCAAGCAAGGAATGAATTAATGTACAAGAACTATTGAATGGAACATGATTTTCTTCTCTTGTTTTGTTTTCCTTTTTTTAAACAAAAAATATAAGGAATAATTTATCCTTAA
>NW_012107931.1:818623-819741 GCF_000951045.1 Mandrillus leucophaeus | reverse complement strand
TAAATCCATTGAAAATAATTTATGTATTAATTCAGCAAATATTTCCTTAGCACTTACTCTGTTCCAGGGACTGTACTATAGAAGAATGCCTGATACATCTAGATGTGTATAAGAGACAGCTTCTTCTGTGGAGTGGCATGGAGCTAAAGACAGCTTTCATTTTGGATTTTATACACTTTGGTTTTTAAAAATATTTCATATTAATTATTTACCTTGATTAAATATCTTGATGCCCCTTAAACTTTTCACTGAAGACAAGTATTTGTTCATCTCACCCTGGTCTTCGTACTGCTCACACCCTTTGCCATATGATTTTGGAGTTCCTCCACTCACCAGACAGAATATATTTCTCCTCCTTTTGACTTTGAGGTTAGTCATGTGACTGGTGTTGGCCAATAAAACGAGAAGGGATGATGTGTCACTTCCACTTGCCCTATTTCTTTTCCACTCTTACCATGAAAAGAACTTGCCTTTGGTCCCACGAGAAGCTATATGGAGCAGAGAAGGAGATTTACAGGGAACAAAGGCAGCCCAGCTAAGCTCTATCAGGTACACCCAGCCTAGACCAGCCAAGACACGGAGACCTGAGCTAAATCAATACTTACCATTGGGATTTTTTCACTGTTTGTTTCACAGGAATGGATTACACATACCAACATATCAACAACAATTATTTCACCCTGGCTGGTTCGTGTGAGTTAATCCTGGTAATCCTGTTCCCTTTCCCCTTGTCAGTACTTGGCTGAGGAAGGGAGATGTCTAGGCCCACTGGGTCCAATGAAACGTAAAAGAGATTTGCTGGAGTCTTCAGGGAAAATTATTTCTTTCTTTTATGTGATATGCCAAGATATGCTCTCTTATTCTCTTTCTTTCTTCTTTGTGAATAAGAAAGAATGTAGTTTTGACCAGGTGCAATACCTCAGCCTGTAATACTGGCATTTTGGGAGACCGAGACAGGCAGATCACTTGAGGTCAGGAGTTTGAGATCAGCCTGGCCAATACGGTGAAACCCCGTCTCTACTAGAAACCACACAACCATCAAAAATTAGCAGGGCGTGGTGACACAAGCCTATAATCCCAGCTACTCGGGAGGCTGATGTAGGAGAATCACTTGAACC
>NW_012107931.1:798218-817967 GCF_000951045.1 Mandrillus leucophaeus | reverse complement strand
AGAAAGAAAGAAAGAAAGAAAGAAAGAAAGAAGCATGCAGTTCTGATGACCAAATACACCCACACAAAGACCTCCAGGGGAATAAGCCTGAGAACAAAGTCATCTATAGAGGAGTACAGAGCTGTGGCAATTACAGGAGAGTAAGGCAGAAGGCTTGGTAGAACCAGATGAAGCCTGACCAGCCTCTGAGTTTTCACGCATGTGATTTGGTGCATGTCTTTATGGTTTAAGCCAGTTTGAGTTGGGCTTCTGTTTCTTGCCACTGAAAGCCCTCTAGCTGATCTGGGTCATATGACTGTTTCTGAACTCACTTCAGGACCCTCTCTCCACATTATTCCAAGCTAATAGGCAACTACTGTGTGATCTGAAAGAGCATTCAGACATAAGGCTCATGGTCGTGATTGTCAGTTCCACAGTCCTTCCCTCACAGGGAGCTTCACATGGCTTTCTGCCTGCATTCCAGATAGTGTCTCTTCCTCCCTCAATGGGACCATAATTATACATATCACTTCTCACTTTTCCCCATGATATCTCTACTTTAAAATGGGCAAGAAAGGGAATAGTGAAATCAATTGAGGTATTTTCATATGATGGAATGTCATAAATCCATTGAAAATAATTTATGTATTAATTCAGCAAATATTTCCTTAGCACTTACTCTGTTTCAGGGACTGTACTATAGAAGAATGCCTGATAATATGGAAAACGTTAGATATAGACTATACAAAATTCTAGCTATAAAATGTAATTACCGTATCTAATTTAGATGATATTTAGATGAGACTTTGGACTTTAGATCTTAAAGTTGTTGCTAGAATAAGTTAAGACTTTTGAGGCTGTCAAGATGGAATAAATGTATTTTGCATGGAAGAAGGACATGAATTTGGGGGGACCTGGGGCAAAACGCTATGGACTAATTGTTGATATCCCTTAAAATCCATGTTGACGCCCTAACCCCCAGTGTAATGGTATCTGGAGGTGGAGCCTTTGGAAGGTAATTATGTTTAGATGAGGTCATGAGGGCAGGGCCCTGTGACGGACTGGTGCCCTTAGAAGAGGGAGAGACGCTAGAGCTCACTCTCCATCAGGAAAAGACATAGCAAGAAGTCTGCAAGCCAGGAAGAGGCCCTCACCAGGAAATGAATCTGCTTGCACCTTAATCTTGAACCTCCCAGCCTCTAGAACTGTGAGAAATAAATGTCTGTTGATTAAGGAAACAAACAAAACACAACATAATTACAATACAATCAAATCTGTGAAAAAGAAGTGTGTGTGTGTGTGCGCGCGCGCCTGTGTGTGTATACCTACAAAGAAAATAAGACTAAAAAGCTATTCTAAAAATATTAATAAGAGTTATCTCCGAATTTTGGCAGAATGTGCAATTTGGTACTTCTTTGTATTTTTCCAGGTTTATCATATTTCCTATAATAACATGTTACTTCTGTAAATAGGAAAAATACCCAACAAAATAAATTATGCTAGTGTCTTTGATAAATCTAATAAATCTTGAAGTGTTTGTATTTTAGATTGATTAGATAGTATAATTATGTAATTTCTTTCTTCTTTCAATGGGCCTTGATGTTTAACATATATTTACACAAAATTGCTATGTATATGAGATAGAAAGGAATTATTTTTAAGTAATCAAGAACTCATATTTACATTTAGAATTGCCTCTCTTTTCATGCCAGATGTAAAATTTGGAAAGAGAAAGAAAAACCAGGCAGTCATTGCAGACCATGTATATAACTGAGTCCTCCTCAAAAACCTCTCAGTATACTTTCAAGAGGGCAGGAAAAAGGAGAAAAAGAGAGCGTGTCATGAGACCCAGTTCTCTGGGGGCTCAAGAATGAGTTAAACTAACTCCTTCCACTCTGCTAGCAGGGAAGAGCTGACTGTACCTTCAAACCTCTGATCAACCAGTATGTGAAAACCCACATACTGAGACACTTCCAGAAAAGAGCTGGTTACTATTAAAAAGAAGGAAAGTTAATTTTAAAAAAAGGAAGTGCAAAGGAAGAGGAAACATTTTACAATTTTCATTGCAAAATGACAGTACAATAATTCATCTTAAAATATTATATAATAACTTCATCTCAAAACAATAACACAGTAATTCTGTTGTACTACTAGAGGGCATTGGAGTAAAAGAAATATATTAGAATTATATGGATGGAATGTATACCTGCATATAGAATTTAATATTTATAAACTGTATACATTCAGAATTATAAACTATATTAATTTTGCTTACTCTTTCACATACACCATTGCATTAGATTCTCACAACCTTCTTGTGTGGTACTTAACACAAATGTTCTCCCCTTTCTTTATGTGAAGAAAAGACCCATGGAAGCAGGGTAGTATTCAGGCCCAAGCCTTATGCGGTCAGGCGATAACTCAAATATATTATTCATGCTGATGAGATACAGAAATATCTCATTTGCCTTCTTTTTAATATGTTTATTGAACTAGAAAAATTGATTACGCTGGATAAAATTTTCCACACATGGAAAAGCACCCAGTGCAGTTCCTGCATTTGGTGGATGTTCCCAAAATATAAGATGACTGACATGTACTTGATCTTAATAAGGAACAGACTTCTTTAGAAAATTACAGCCTTTATATTAGAGTTTTCATTACTCTTTGCTTTGCTCAAAACTCGCCTACATGCTGCTGAAGGATTGCATCCCAGGGGATGAAAAACTTTGTCTCAAATATTAGAGGACTTGAGGTCAAAACCTCCTAAAGGTAGCAATTTATCTCTTTCTTTATAATCAAGTCAGTATAAATTAATTTGGACCATAGTTTTAAAGAAAACCAATCTGATCCCGAACATTTCACGTGTAAAATGAAAAAGAGTAAAGCTAGAAACCACACAACCATCTAAAATTTTTCCTGCTAAGAAAATTGCCACAGTCAGAGTGGTTGGTTTGCTGCTGAAAAACAAGCTGGGTTGGGTTTAGTGAAGATTGACTCTTCCTTTCAACAGACATTGTCTCTGGCTGTGAAGTTCACATCTTACAACACCCAGTAAGCATGTCCATGGAAAGTAAAAAGTTCAATAAATCATTCAGCTGTTTTCAAATACTCAGAATACATGGACTCAGGAAGACCCACTGGCTTGGCAGTTGTGTGAATTTTTCACATTTCCACCCAATAAAGCTCTTGGGAAAAAGTTTCCTCTTCTCTAGGAACCTGGGAACGTGGTATTCTGAACCTACCTGTGTGTGGAATAGGCATAAACTTTGTCTGCCAGATGGGAAAAAGCCTTCTAGAAACTAGGATCCGTGCTTCTTTAAAATGACTCTGCTTTTTCTCCACTGAGATCCTCCGTGTATGGACTGAATGCAGCTGAAGGAGGCTGGCCTGCCAGGCTTTCAGGGAGCTTTCAGGCTGAGCCAGTCAGGGTGGACCATGAATCTCTGGCCTCAGAATCTTGTCAATGATGCCAATAATTACAATTATGTCAATAATGTCAGTAATGCTAATAATAATAATGCTTGTCAATAATACAGATCCTTGGGGCTCATCTCAGACCTTCCCAATCAGAATCTCTGGGGGCATAGCCTTGGAATCTGCATTTTAACAAGCTCCCCTGTTACCTCCCCTGAAGTTTGGGCAGCACTGATCTCATAGCTCCTGGGGGAGCTAGATAAGCACAAGCGAGGACAAGTGAATGCAACTCTAAAAAAGAGCTCTGGCTCCATCAAAGTGGATGGAGCGATGACGGATACACAGACTGGTCAGGAAAAAATGCTAGACAGAGAGAAGTTCAAACAGTGGGGAGTGGCGAAGAAGCAAGCTTTTGCCCACATGAGAGAAAGTGTAGCTCCCCATCCAGTCCACGCTATTATAGCAACTAGGGAGGTCAAGATAGCGGAGGAAGACCTGCAGCAGCTGTGTTTGTGGCTAGGCCCACAGGTCATGATGCAGGCTGGGATTTGCCCCTTCTACAGCTAGAGAGTCTGGGGATCCCACAGGAGCAGTAAGGCCACACAGCGGTGTTGTGCGCATGAACCGAAGGCAGTGAGTCTCTACTCTTATTGGTGTGCCCGTTAGTGTTTAACAATAGGCTCTCCAGGGACAAATGACTTACAGCATTTGCCACTTTCTATGGTGTAAATACTTCCACCATGGCTAATTTCAAGCCATTCAGTGATGTCACTGTACATGAACTTAGGAAAATATAGACACACAATGGCTCTCACATGCCAGAGTGAGCCCCCTCCAGTGCATGGCTGCCTACACACACCACATTCCTCACATAAATACACTTTTACTTTTGTATTATTTTGTCATTCTCATACTCCTGTACCTAAGGGAAGAAGACTGTTCCTCCTGTCCAATAACTGAACATACAACTATTCTTTGCTAATCATGCATTTGCTCAGAAGCATCCATTTTTATACAAAAGATAATTTTTCCCTGAGTTAAGTAAAAAGTTTTGCATTGAGAAAATGTTAATCACTGTTAACCTATCTCTTTTCAGTCTGATAAAGAAATTACCATATGCCTATATCGTGTATGAGCAGATTAATCTCACTCCCTTCCCAAAAGACATTCACATCCTAATCACCAGAATATGTGAATATGTCATGTGACATGGCAAAGGGAAATTAAGTTGAAGTAGAAGTAAGTTACTGATCAGCTGACTTTAAAGTAGGGATATTATTCTGGATAAGTCTGGACCAGTTTTAGCACAAAGGTTCAGCAGGGTTGGTGTCAGAGTGATGGGATGCGAATAAGACTCTACAACCCACTGCTGGCTTTGAAAATGGAGGAAAGGGCCGCAAACCAAAGAATGCGGGCCACCTCTAGAAGCTAGAAAGGGCAAGAAAACACACTCTCCCAGGGCCTCCAGAAAGGACCACAACGCTGTCAGCCCCTTGATTTTAGCTCAGTGAGAGCCACTGTAGACTTCTGACTTCCAGAACTGTGGCATAATAAACTTATGTTGTTCTAAGACACTAAGTTTGTGGTCATTTTCGACAGTAACAATAGGAAACTAATGTAGGATGTTTTTCAGGGAAGTGGCAAAAGAAAGCAAGAAAAATATATAACTAGAAAGCCATAAATGGCCCTAGAAATGCTGACCACATCTGTTCACAGTGCAGACATAGAAAGGCTGCCCATAGCACACTCCCTCTACATACACACGCACACACACACACACACACACACAAGCTGGGTGAGGGCTCTGCAAAGCCTAGGGAAGCAGTTTGAGTCTCTCTGAGAAACATACAGATGTTAGGGGATTTATACCTGTCACTTTCTCTCAACTCTTCTCTCAGAATATTCCATCTCCATATCACCTAATTTGAATACATTGAAACAAGATCCTTACTGTGAAATTAATACCTGTACCATTGGTCAGAACTGGCATTTAGCATTGCCCAACCTGGACAAAGGCAGGATATTCAGGAATCTCCAGAAGAATCAGACAGCCTGTGTTACAGATGCTTATTCATAAAAGGGTGGGGAGATCCTGGAGGTGTAAAATGTGTAATTTGCCACCTTTAAAACTTCTCCATGGTGCTGAGAGGCCCGTCAGTCAAACTTCCACATTTTACAGATGAGGAATAAGAGACATGATACAAGTGGCCCAAAGCCACCCTTTCCGCTCATTGGCGTCAGAGCCGGGCCTCAACCTGGCCCCTCCCCTTGGTTCCTCCACTGTAGCCCGTAATGGGGAATCTGTGAAAGAAGAAGAGGTAAGACTTCATTCTATAGTCAAGAGTCAAATAGATACTGACCGTTTAAAAAAATACATGTGAATAATATAGGATTATAAGGATTATACAAGAGAGGAAGGATTCCCATCCCCCTTTCCCCTGACTTTTGCCTCATTATCTGCTCTCTTTCTCAATCATCCCCAAGAGGAAGTACCAAGATGGCTTTCAAATGTGAGCATTGGCCAGGCCACATTTGTTCTGGGAAGGGATCGTTGGATTTTAAAATGTCACACATGACCACTGTCCATTATCTTTCATTTCCATGTAAAGGGAGAGGTAAACCAGCTCAGGCGCCACCTCGTCAGGACAGCCCCTGGCATCACTCTCCTTTGCCTGACCATTCCAGTCATGTGCCAGGTAGCTGGCCAGGTGACCATAACATTCAAGAAGTGGGTTTGGAACAGGAGGAGAGAGGTTGAGCTGGAAGCCTGACCCACCACATGCTCCAGCGCAGCCTTCTCAGGGTTCTGCTTTGGAGTGGTGAGTGTGGTACAAGGCCTTACCGGGAGTTTACTCAGCTAAAACTAAAGCGAAGCTGGCTTCTGTTTGCTATCACTCCTTATACGTATTGCTCCCTTTATGTCTCCAAAGGAGAGCTGTTGCAGAAGCCCATCTTTAGGAAGACCATGGAGGAAAAAAGGATAAACTGTTGCTACACACATTCATGGACAAATCATCCTACAAACATCGCGTGGACTGAAAGAAGTCACTAAAGAGCACAGTAGGTATGTTTTCACGTCTGTGAAAGTCAAGAACAGGCAAAACGAAATCTATGGGACAGGGGCTGGAGGGTGGCATGGTATTGATTGAGAAGCGCTGAGAAGGGAGCCTGCTGGGTGCTGAAAGTGTGCTCTGTCTCAATCTGAGTGGCAGTGACACGGGTGTGTATGCATGAAAGACACGGACTGACCTGTAGTTGAGTTATGAACTTTATGTATGCTATTCGGCCTTTAAAGCAAAACCTTCGTTTCCCACATGAAATGTACAATGTCCAAATCATTCTGTAAATGACAATGCATTTTTATTTTTAGGGCCTGAAATACTTAAAATTAAAAATTTTGAAACTATATTTCCTCTGGATTAAACATGCATTTAAGTCATGTTTAATTACAGTTCTGAATTTGAATTTTCTTTCTAATTAGAAAGATCAATGGAGAGGTCCTTTTTCATCCACTTTCTCCAAATGCGCCTTTCGGAGTTCAAGGAAAGGCAAGTCAAGAAATATACATTTCAAAAGAATTAACACATTTTGATTCTTCCACATTTCTATCTATAGAAGTTTAAGATTTTTTGTTAGCATTTGAAATTTTTCAGAGTTCTCTTAGTTGCTACAGAAATTTGATGTCCGACATCCCTTCTATATAAAGGAAAATGAAGAGGCATGTAAAAGCAGTTTCAGAAAGTTGACTGTGGTACACAAAAAATTTTTTTAATTATCAGGTTGAAGAGTTTAAAGGAGATGCTATAAAATATGCATTTACTGGTATTGGAACAGATGAAAGCACAGTATTTTCATCTTTAAAGACGAAAAGAACTATTTCAAAAAGCATGTGTTTTTCATAGTGTACTTCACTTTATACCAATGATTCTAAGGTTTCTATTAAACAGAAAAACAAATTACAAGTCTGGCAACCACAAAGATGAAAGGGGGCAAAGTCTCCATAAGTGAAAGAGATCTTAACCAATAGTAAAGTGATGACAAAATCCCACGGTGTACTGACAGCATTGTTAAAGCTCCAAATTATATTTAATGATAGCTAACCGATGTCTCAGACTACAAGAACCCATGGATGTCTGACTGTTGATGAAAAAAGGAAAAAGAGAAACGAGGGATCATGTCTCCTCTAGAGAACAACCAAGTTAAGCTGATCCAGCCGTGACACAGTAGTTTCCAGGGTAAAATAACTTCTAATCAACTACGTGAATCAAGCTTGGCCCTGTCTTCCATATGCAACCCACGCTAATTTATTCCCTTGGGGAATAAATTTAGCACCCAACAGTAGCTCTGAATCCAAATTCTAAAGATCCCAGTTTAGGTCAGGACTCTTGTCTCTAACGTGGGTGGGACTTTGATTGTCAGAGGTCATTTAAATGTGATCTTGAGTAGCAGCTGAAGCTCAGCAAAATCCCTACTTCTTGAAGAAATGACATGTTTACCAGGGATTTGTGAGTTAAGGGAAATAGATGTAGTGGAAATGTGTGGAAGTTTAGGGTGCCTGAACTTTTAGCAGAGAAGTTTTACATAGTATAAGCAAAGAAGATGATGAGGCTCTCAATGATAGCCACACGTCCTATACCAAGCATCAAAGTCAGTAATTTCAAGATCTGCTTTTCTACATACAAATCTCAAATGCTGCCGGGCGCGATGGCTTACGCCTGTAATCCCAGCACTATGGGAGGCCCTGGCGGGAGGATCACTTGAGATCAGAAGTTTCAGACCAGCCTGGCCAACATGGTGAAACCCCTCACCACTAAAAATACAAAAATTAGCAGGGTGTAGTGGTGGGCATCTGTAATCCCAGCTGCTCGGGAGGCTGAGGCAGGAGAATCACTTGAACTCGGGAGGCGGAGGTTGCAGTGAGACAAGATCGTGCCACTGCACTCCAGTCTGGGCAATAGAACGAGACTCAGTCTCAAAAAAAAAAAAAAAAAAAAAAAAACTCAGATGCTAGAGTTGTCACCTGGCAAAATAAATTTGGAGCTAATAGCAAGGACCTTGAGAGAAATTTTTTCCTTGGCTGAATGCAAATCCTTGCCATTTAGTGAAAACAGCAGGACATCAAGAAGCAGCAAATCCACATCACATCCATCATCTTCAGCTCCCACCGTGAGCCTGTCCCATATGTAAAAATTAAATCCAAGAGAAACTTAATACTTAGGAGTTGATATTCTCTTAACTCCTTTTTTTTTTTCCTTTTCCTTTTTCTTCCTTATTTTTTTGTTTTCGTGGTCTCACTCTGTCACCCAGACTGGACTGCTGTGGCACGATGGTAACTTACTGTGACCTCAAACTCCTGGGCTCAAGCAATCCTCCCACCTCAGCCCCCCAAATAGCTGAGACTATAGGCACACACCATTGTGCCCAGCTAATTTTTTAATACTTTTTATAGAGATGGGTTCTCACTCTGTTACCCAGGCCAGTCTTGAACTCCTGGCCTCAAGCGATCCTCCTGCCTTGGCCTTTCAAAGTTCTGGGATTACAGGCATGAGCCACCACACCTGGCCTCTCTTCACTCTTTCTAAGAGTTAAATATTCTTTGGGGAAAGAGCATTCAACTGATCAAATTTCAATAGTGTATTTTTTTCTACAGGATTTAGGCAAAGCAAAAATGCTGAGAAGTTTTGATAATCATATTTAATTTTCAGAGCTGTTAAAATATTGTTACTTATTAGGGAAAAAAACAATTTTATAGTTGTTACAGAAAAACAAATCTTTTAAATTAGAAATAAATTGGTAGTTATCTATATCAAAACAAATTTTTTTTACCTAAATTTAACAAATTCTTATTACTATTCAGACACAGAAACCTCAATTTAATTTGGCAGCCTGCTATGCGCAAAACATTATGTTGATGCTGTTTGAAAGCCAAGATTTACCCGTCACCACCCTGCAGTAATTTATGATATGAAAAATGTGTACAGGAGGTGAGTTGGGCAGGAACTGGCAAAGGCTTCAAGGAAGAAGTGCCATGTTAAGCAAACCATACAGGGTTGGTAGGATGTCAACATATGGAGATGAACAGAATATTCCAAATGAATGGCATGAACAAAGTTTCCCCCAAATGGTGAAAAAGAGTCCCTCCTCTGCCCTGAAAATACAGAGTAACTTAATAGGCTCCTTCACTTCTACAAGCCAGGCATACAATTTCCCTAAAAGGAATTGCTAAAGACTATTATGGGACAGGCCAGTGGCATTGGCGCCCAGGAGGTCTCCCAAGCATTCCGTAGCAGACATGCCTCTCACAGGGAGCCATCTCTGTGGGCTGCCTAGTAGGCAGGCAGTTCTGGAGCACCAGATCTCTTCTTGACTTTGGAAACTGGAGAGGCTGGCAGGGTCATTTTCTTCTTTCCATGGCATATTCCCAGCCTGCCTCCTGCCAGCTCCCAGGGAGGATCAAGTGAATGCGTCTCAGTTTATGCTGAAGGCAATACCTATTCTACATGCCCATCATGGGAATTCAGAGACGCACAGGCAGGCCGCTGTGGGATGTGTTGGCCCAAGGACCCAACAGAATGGGCAGGTAGTGCTGGTCTGAGGCTCCTGAACACGGAAGAGTCACACTTAGGCCTCCTTGCCAAGTACTGGGGACCTGGAAGTTCCCTGGCCTCATGGCGCCCTTGCTTGGAGCAGAGACTCCATTGTAAAGGCGCAATGTCTTCCCATTCCCTGAGGAATGGGTGCCAGGGTCCCCGACAGAGGGATTTAATAAAAAGCTCCAAGACCAAGTCAAATGAGAGTTCTGATATTAATGGCTAATAATTAGTGACTAATATTTGTGACTAATAGCAAGACCTCCTTCCCCGGGGGCCTAGAAAAGAACTGTATCACTGGTTGGGGAAGGAGTTCTAGTTTTGCTTTGTTTTTCTTTTTATTTATTTATTTATTTTTTTTTTTTTTACTTTTTTTTGGTAAAAATTGATGGGGCACCTGTGAAATTTTGCTTCATATATAATATTGTGTAGTGATCAAGTCAGTGATCAAGTTTAGGGTGTCCACCACCTGAGTACAGTATGTTTTAAAACAGACACCCTACTCTGCTTTCAAACATTGTATGTATTTCTGGGGCAGGAGTTTTTATTCCATCCCAGTGCAGGAATGGCTGAAGCAAACCAGGAAGCACAGTAGGAGAGTAAGGAATTACATCAACATCAGTGACCCTGCAGGGATGGTGACAGGAACAATGTTTGCATGGCAGCCACCTGCCCCATGACACAGCAAGGCAAGCCACAGTGGAAAACAGCAGAGCTCAAAGGGAGCAGATGAAGTGCCGGCAGCACTGGCTTCAGAGAACTGTAGTGGCTAATGAGAACGTGTGAGCCATGGCAGGAAAGACACCGTGCGGCCACTTTGCCAGGGATGGGCTGGTAGAAGAAGCATAAACCATTTGGTTATATTCTGTTGTTTTTACCCAAACCTTTTGCACCTTTGCAAACTGCAGTGGCTTGGGAATTCAGGATATACTCATCTTTAGAATTGTATCATTTCTAAATCTGATTTAGATAAATTTAGTCTATGAAAATAAAAAAAAAAGAGGGAAAGAGGGAGGGAGAGTTTTGACTCCTTTGAAATGATGCTGGAAAAAATGCATTTTAAATGACAAGGGTTCAGAACCCTTTTTTTTCTTAAAGCACAGCAGTTTCCAAGGTTTACAATTTTGTGGGTCTCTAGTGGCGAAGACCCTACAAAGAAAATCCAGCTTTGCCATCATTCTCTTTTAGAATGTTCTTGGAATTTGTTTGCGGTTAAGGATATTTCCATAACGTAAGTCTACACCTTAGCTGTTTTCCAACATCTGAACATCACTGTTAATGAGACTGCTTCTCTTTTATTTTGCTGTGGCCTTTCTCAGCTTCCCACAATTGGGATAGTATTTCATATCCACAGGAATGGAAATCATAACCAATAGCTCACTTTCCTCTTCTGTGGTTTCTGTTTGTGTTTTTGCCCCTGCTTCCTTAAGCTTCCTTGGCCCCCACCTCCTCCGCAACCACTCACCCCTTCAAGCACTGCTCCACCCAGCATCTGTACTGAAAGTAAAGTTTTATGAAAAATAGAATAAAGGGAATATAACAGGGGCTCATACCTAAAGGCTTTCTGTGGAGCACTGAACTTGGAGTTGTAAGTCTGGGGTTCAACGCCAACACCCCAAGCCCCACGCATGAGCCTGCCTTGGTTCTCATTGCCTATATAAGGTACAAATTCTTTAGCCTGGAATTAAAAGTTTTCCACAATCTGACACTGACCCGCGTCAGTCACCCACCGCAGGTCCCACATAAATTCTCTTCTCCAGCCAACTGGGAGGTTGCCCCTGAGCGAGGAATGTTCATCCCTGCTCTCAGCTTTTGTCAGCGTTCCACTTGACTACAATGCCTGCCCATGCCTTTCCCCTCAGAGGTCCTGAGGACCTGAAGCCCGTTCCTGGGTGTTACCAAATGTTACCACCCTCAGAATTGGAAATAAGGTTATGCCCTCACTTAAATTAAGTGATATTAGCTTTCAGTATAAGTCACTTTAGAAGAGAAGTCAAAACAATTAAAGGAACAGAAACTATCATCTGGTATTCATTGGATGTAAAAGCAAGCAGGAGTCAAATTCATGTGCAGAGAGAATGTGTGAACAGTACAAGGACTGACCTGTGTGAAATCTAGCAAAAAGGAGCCCAAGGGAGCCCAAGCAGCCACAGGTTGTCCGTGTGTCTGTATCTTTGTCTGTGTGTCTGTGTCTTTGTCCAGGAGAGAAGTTGTCCTCGCCAGTGAACAGAAGTATTCTTGGCAGACTGTCCCTTAGTAGAGGTGAATATGCTCCAGTGTCATAACCTAGTCACCTCACTGCTGAGACCACCCCACTCCTTCCCTTTGCTGGGATTTCATGCTCACTGAGGAGCCATATTTGGATCCCTGTGTAGGCTTTTGTGAAAAGAGAGGAAGGCTAACGGAGAGACTGGATGGCCCAAATCCACATCATCTAACAAAACAGTGATCGGCTTATACCCCACAGCTTGATCTCCTGTAAGTTTGTTTTGCCCAGATCTATAGCTAAGAACCTGGCCAACTCCAGGCACGCTGACCAAATTGGGTCATGAACCTAACAAGCCAAGAGCCAGAGTGCAAATTGGAAGTAATGCCTTGGCTCTTGGAAGTAACGCCTCCTGAAAGCCCTGTCTGGGAGGCCATAATGAACCCCTGGAGATATCATCTCCTGTCTCTATCATTGTGACACAATCTCATCTTGTACCAGTCAGGGTCTGGTTGAGTGAAAACCCACACCAGCCATCTTACAGGGAGAAATGAACATAAAGAATTGCAGAACCGAAAACACAAAAGGGAAACACCCCAGTTTCATGGATGTAACAACAGCAGAAAGCAGCTCTCACCCCTATGGCTGGGGGAGCAATAGAAAGAGGTTGGAAATTATGGCAATTTAGATTAGAGTAGGGAGATGAGGCTTCCTGCAAAGCTGGAAGCAGAGGTTATATTGGAGGAGAATAAAAATGAATGAAGGCAGAAGGACCAGTGAATGCCTGAATGAAATGCGTGCCTGTGGGAATGGAGAGTAGAGAGGAGATTTAAGAGAGACTGGGGGGTTAGTCTCAGACAACTAAGAAGGAGGCACTTGTATCTGATGCTGGTGTTTCCAAAGGAATGTGATGAGGCTGGGGCTGGGTCCGCAAGGCGTACAGGAAACAGCGTCCAGATCCCTTCTTCCTCTTCCTGCTGTCCAGGATCCCTCCGGTGTCTCCTATTGTCAGAACCCAACAAGGATCCAGGGACCAAAGCACAAAAGTGTTTTGCAGGGTCCCTGCACCAGTGTCATGAAGCAGAGGAAGAGGGTGATTTGGAGCTAAGGAAACAGCTTGACAATAGCTTGGTAACTGGCATGATACTGACATATTTAGATATTTGTTGTTCATTGCCTCTCTCTTCCACTTGACAGTTAATTCTAAGAGGGTAGGGATTTTTGTTTTGTTCACTGCAATATCACCTATGTCAAAACAGTCTCTAACAAACAGCAAGAATTCAATGCAGTCAGGTGTCACTAACAATGGGGGTATGCTCTGAGAAATGCATCGTTAGGTGATTTCATCATTGTGCGGACATTATAAAGTGTGCTTACACAAACCTAGATGATATAGCCTACTACACACTCAGGCTATATTGTATAGCCTATTGCTCCTAGGTGACAAGCCTGTACAGCATGTTACTGTACTGAATACTGTAGGCAACTGTAACATAATGGTAAATATTTGTCTACTTAAGCATATATAAACATAGAAAAGGTACAGTAAAAATATGGTATTATAACCTTACAGGACCACTGTCATATACGCAGTCTGTTGTTGACCAAAATATCATTATGTGGCACAACTCTAGGTAAATGTCAGATGAATGAATTAGTACCATCACCCAAAACAAAATATGAAAATCAAAAGCTATAGCAAAATATACTCTCCAAAATATTAATACCTCTTAGCCAATGTACTAGTTAGGGTTAGGTTTGGCTTTCAGTACCAGAAAAGGTAGTGGCTTAACCAGGAAGTCACTTACTCACCAAAAAGAACCCAGACGTCATCAGTTCAAGGGCTGATGTGGCCCTCCATCCATAGTGCTAAGGACCCAGGCTCCTTCTCGGTTGTTCTGCTAGTCTTAGTTCCATATCATGGTCCACTGTGGCTGCTCCATCCCAGCCATCCCATTAGCATTCCAGCAAGAAAAAGAGAAAACCACATCCCAGAAGTTAGTCATGTGCCCCACATCTAGCTGGGAGAAAAATAACATTCTGAGTGGCCATGAGCCCACCTAAATCTCATGTCCTGGGTAGACTACAGAAGAGGTGAGAATGAATGTTCTAAATCTCATCATTTTCATGAACCACATTTATAGAGGGAGAGCAAGACAGAGACTCAAAGAACAGCTGAATATGGAAGGAAGAGGTTGACATTTATGATGACTGTGAGATCCTTGCACTGGATAAACTCTCGGAGCAATTGGCCTTAGTGTAACATCAGTGTAACACCTTAAAATAATAACATGAGGTGTCTTTGCATACATGGAGAACCACTGCCTAGCAAATCATATTTATTTTCTTCCTTTCATATATGTAACAAAGAAGAGAATTTCTCAGTGCTCGTTGTGGTAGAGTATGCATTCATTTTGTCTGCAATTTCTTGTATCTGACTGTATTTTCTCATTTCTCTACAACAAACGTGTGAACATGTACTGCTTATGTAATAAAAACTTTTTTTAAAAACATACAGTACAGTAGTTGTTTCCAATTCTCTCAGCTGCAGAATGAGTTGATCTTTTTCATACCAAATTACTTTTCAAAGTGACCTAGTAGACTAAGCATGAGTCTGAGAGCTAGAAACCCTCTAAATCTTTATCAAAGTATAAGAGGCTCCTGCTGTGGAACCTTTGCTATTCCTTTATCCTCTCTGAATCTTAGGTTCCTTGTGAAATACTCAGGGATATTGAGTTGAATTGATTAGCATTCTCTGAGACTACGAAGACATAACATTGTTTTTATTTAAGGTTGTTGAAAATTGAGTCTGAGGCATAATACCTAAACAAAACCTGTTGCATTAGCCTTTGTGCTTCGAATAAAATGATACATCCTTTGAGTAAATTCTAAATAGCAGAGTTTCAACAAGCCAAAGCCTCACAGCCCAGGACCTACTTTCTCCTACTGGACGAGGTTAAAGAAGTCACACTACGTAATCAACAACCTAGTGTATAAATTATGTGTATGTGATATACACCGTTTTTAAGTTGAATACTTTTATTAAAAATCCACTGTATTATTCTTTTTTCCTTCTTTATATTAAGATTTAAGTAGGTTAAATCTTAACCTACTTAAAAGAAGATTAAAGTAGGTTTTTACCCTTTTTATTGTGCAGTTCTTCAAGTTTTGAAAAGTGTATAGAGCTGTGTAATCACCACGAGTAATGAATAGCCAAGTAAAACAGTTACATTACCCTAAAAAATTCCTTTTCACCCCTTTGCAATCCACTCCTCTCCCTACCCCAGCCCCTGGCAACCATTGATTGGTTATCCATCCTTGTAGTTTTACCTTTGCAAGATTATCATGTATCATTAGTTTCATAAGGTGAAATCATACAGGATAAGGTCTTTGCCTTCTTTCACTTGGTATAGTATATTTGAGATTTAGTCATGTTGTTGCATATATCTGTAATTCATTTCTTTTATTGCTAAGTAGCATTCTACTACGTGAATGTATCATATTTTGTTTATCCATTACCCAGTTGAGTGACATTTAGTTGTTTCAAGTTTTTGGTGATTACGAACGAAGTCACTATAAATATTCACGTACAGATTTTTGTGTGGACATAGGTTTTCATTTCACATGGGTAAATACCTAGGAGAGAAACTGCTGGGTCATACAGCAAGCATACAGTTAACTTAACAAAAAGCTGCCAAACTGTTTTCCAAAGGGCTGTGCCATTTTGCAGCCACATCAGCAATAGACAAGAGTTCCAATTGCTCCAAATTCTTGCTAATGTTTGATAATGTTGATTTTTGTTTATTTCAGCTATTCTAATTCAGTGTTTGGTGGTATTTGTGGTCTTGATTTGCATTTCCCTAATTAATAGCGATGTAAAACATCTTTTTTGTGCTTATTTGCCATCCATGTAACTTCTTTGATCAAATGTTAGTTTAATTCATCTGCTCATTTTTTAATTGTACTCTCTGGTTTTCCTATTATTGAGTTTTGAGAGTTCTTTATACTAGTTCTTTATCAGATATATGTTTTGCAAATACTTCTTACCAGTCTGTGGCTTTTGTTTTCTTTATCACTGCATTATTCTTTTTTTTTCTTTAGTTCAAGGGATCTATTGTATAGCATGATGACTATAGTTAATAACAATGTATTGTATACTTCAAAATCGCTAAGAGAGTAGATTTTAAGTATTCTCACCACAAAAACAATGATAAGTATATGAGATCATGAACATGTTAATTAGCTTGATTTAACCATTCTACAATCTATACACCTATCAAAACATCATTTTTTCTACCATAAATATATACAATTTTTACTTGTCAATTTAAAAAGTAAAAATTAATACATTTTTAAAACAGCATTTAGAATCCAGACCTTGCACATTTTCATCACAGATGCAGATGGCAGCAGTGATGTATTATCCATGCCTACTACAGAGCTTGGGGCAAGCCTCTCCCACATACACATGATCAACTCGTCCAGCTTTGTCTTTCAGTTTCTTCTCCTTTTTGGATCTAGAGGAAGTGTATCACATAAAAGAGTGGTGAAGATGACATAGAGGAGGTACTGTCTTGAAGGATTCTGGTCTTGAAGAGTGAGATGTATTACTGATCCACTGCTGTTGCAAAAAACTGAGTAGTCAGAGGGTTACAGGGTGGTATAATAATGAAAGCCCTGAAGTTGGAATGAAACTGCTGCCCTGTCGCTCTATCTCTCTGCACCTTATTTTTATTTTTTCATTTTGACTCAGTTGAAAATACTGTCAAAAATATTACTGTTAGCTACTTGGGAGGCTTAGGTAAGAGGATTGCTTGAGCCCAGGAGTTAGAGGCTGCAGTGAGCTATGATTGCACTACCGCACTCCAGCCTGAGCGACAGAGTGAGACCTTGTCTCTAAAAAATATATATATTTTTTAAAAAGAATATTATCAACATGACAGTGTTTGGGAACTCCTGCTCTGTGAAACACATGTAAAAATAATGGACAGGGTTCCTGTTCTAGTGATGTAAATAATTTCACTGGTATGCTAGTACATATCTTAATCTTACCTAAGGGTGAGAAAAAAGCTCTGCTCCATGAGGTCATCCAGAGACCCAGGTTCTTTCAGTCATGTGGCTCTATTACCCTTGGGCAAATTGTTCTCATCTGCTTAGTTAAAGCTAATTCACTCTCACTTTATCTGCATTTCTACCTGAGTGAAAAGAGAAGGCAGAGCACAAGCCACTTCCTTTTTAGGACATGACCCAGAAGTTACTAACTTCCTTTTGGCCACATCTTAGTCACCTATCTACAGCTAGCTGCTCAGAAAGCTTGAAAATGAACTCTTTAGCTGGACAGTCATGTGCTCGCTTAAAACTCTACTCTATGGAAGAGTCTATGTAGGGGATCACGTAGCAGTCCAGCATAGAGAGGAAATGGAGGTATGGTAACTAAAATTAGATCTTCTTACTCATACTCATGGACAACCAGAAAGCAGAAGCTGCCTTTTGCAAACCCAAAGCTACTTTTGAGGTTAATGGAAAGTTGAATAAGATGTTCCTTTTGCTCACTTCAAGCTGAAGACAGAAAGGGGTTAAGTGGCCTCACATTCTGAAGCAAGCTGAGCATCAATAGTGTCAGACGCCCCCACAAAACCCACACCACACAGTCCCTAGCCCCACCCCCAACCCCCCAAAGACTGAGTTAGTGAAGTAAGAGGAAGTCATTGAGTAATTGCCCTTCTGAGGAATGTAATTTTCTGTTGTAAGAGGTCATTCCCTCCCCACACTAGGAGAAAGGGGAAAAAAAAAAAAAAACAGATTATATCCCTTCTCAAAGCTAAATGAATAAGGCTCAAGAAAACCACTTTAAAAAATTAAAGAAGTGTTTCTCATGCAGGAGCAATTTGGCTCCCCAGATGGGATGACCAACAATTCTAGTCTGGGTTGGGACTGAAGGGTTTTCCAGATGATTTCATTTCCTACTTTGGCTCTAACAAATTAGCACAAACATAGGGGCTTAAACAATGCAGACACATTATCTCACCGTTCTGGAGGTCAGAAGTCTCACTAGATTAAAATCAAGGTGTTGACAGAGTCATGTTCCTTCTGGAGGCTCTAGGAGAGAATCCACTTCTTGCCTTTTGCAACTTCTAGAGGCTGCCTGCATTCCTTGGCTCATGGCCCCTTCCATCTTCAAAGCCGGCAATTGCATCAATTCAACCTGTGCTCCTGTTGTCACGTTTCCTTCTCTGACTCTGACACTGCTGCCTCCTTCTTACAAGGACCCTTGTGATTATCATGTGGCCACCCAAATCATCCAGGATAATCTTCTCATCTCAAAATACCTAACTTAATCACACCCACAATGTCCCTTTTGTCATATAAGGTAGCATATTCACAGACTTGGGGGATTTGCCTGTGGTCAGCTTTAGGGAGACATTATTCTGCATCCCTTACCGGTTCATGCGATTTTTAGACTTGACATCAGGAAAGCTGGTCACCCTATTGCCACAAGATCTTTGGCAATATCTAAAACATTTTAGATTGTCACAATTGTCATCTAGTGCAGGGGTCCCCAACCCTGGGGCCACTGGAGCATGAATCCTATTGTGAACTGCACGTGAGAGATCTAGGTTGTGCACTCTTTATGAGAATCTAATGCCTTATCATCTGAGGTGAAAGAGTTTCATCCAGAAACCATCACCCCCACCCCCTTACCTCTCCGCACCCTTTTCCCCATGTCTATGGAAAAAATGCCTTTCATGAAACTGGTCCCTGGCGACAAAAACATTGAGGACCACTGATCTAGTGGGTAGAGGCCAGGGATGCTGCTAAACATCCTACAACACACTGGACAGCCCTTCGCAACAAAGAATTATTCAGCCCAAAATGCCAAGGCTAAACTCAAGATTAGGGGTACCTAGAAAAATCGAGAATGACATCCTTAGATGGTGAAATTGATGATTTCCTCTCTGCCGAGCTGAGGTGGGAGAAAAATGATGGAGGAAAATGGCAGGTCTTAGACAAGGGCAGGAGTGAGAGGCATGTGTTTCTATTCTTGGCATGGAACAAACATTTCAGTTTGCTGTGGGTTGAGTGACTCTCATGGAAGCGGGCTGGGAGGAAGCTGCCCGATCAGTGCCATGCTCTGAAGATCTGTCCACCAAGCAAGTGAACTCTGGCAGCAAAGGCAAACTGCCAGGGCCAGGCACTGTGGAGGTTGGACCAGGGTGGGCCAGGGCAGGACCTTTCAAAAAGGAACTGGGCGGTGGGAGAAGCATCGTGTAGCCTCCTAAGAACTTATTTGAAAAGTCTGTGGGCAAATTAGCCTCTGGATGCCTGCCACAAAGACAGCATCCACAGCCCATCAGGTCATTGCAGCAAAAGAAGCTGTAACAACCAACATGAGGAGATTAGAATTGTGCCCCCACTTTGTCTCTGGTCCCTCAGAATGAAATGATGAAAGAAAACAGAAAGGCAGAACACACACCCTCCGTGTTCAATGTCCTTTCCGCAGAACACACACCTTCCATGTTCAATGTCCTTTCCACAGAACACACACCCTCCGTGTTC
>NW_012107931.1:795894-798113 GCF_000951045.1 Mandrillus leucophaeus | reverse complement strand
TTTCCACAGAACACACACCCTCCGTGTTCAATGTCCTTTCCACAGAACACACACCCTCCGTGTTCAATGTCCTTTCCACAGAACACACACCCTCCATGTTCAATGTCCTTTCTGCAGAACACACACCCTGCGTGTTCAATGTCCTTTCCGCCAGAAGTCTGACCTGTATGGGACAGAGAGAAGGTTTTACATGAGATGTGAGATTTGAATTTAAACTGAACTAATTTCAATAAATTGGAAGTGACTAGAAAGGGTCTGCCCAAGAGGTCTTAAAAATCTCCTACTACTTAGTAAAGCAAGAAGATTGGACCGACAGTAATGGAAAGCTGATTAGAGAAAAAATAATTTTATTCTTCTACCTCACCAAGTTGTCTTCAAAGTGTAATATTTCTATTGACCAACATCATTGGTGGGATCATGAAATGACCTCAATCCATAACTCAGAAGTGTGGTGGAATCTTGCCCCAGGGCCCGAACCATCAATTTTCCATGTGACATAAATAATAGTGCATTAGAATTGCTATGGCTGGGCGGTCTTGCCCTCAGTCACCCAAAGGCCTCACAGGAGCAACTGACCCGGCGAAGGGATCCTGTTGCTAAAGTGTGTCACGTGACCTGAGCACTTGCTCTCAGTAATGGAGTCAGAGACTCTGCAACCACATAGAAAATGTTTCTCTTGTTCCATAACTCTAATTGAAAGCAGCTTATTACCTTAGCTTTCCATACACATATATTTGTTTATGGGAGGAGCCATACTGAAATATAATCATGGCTTTGTCCTCCCTGTATTTTTCCCTTTCTACCCTTTCAAGCAAGTAGCCAGACATTTGTATGCCCCGTGATAATGGGATGCCTAAGAAGTTACAGAAGAAGCTTCCTGCAAGATAATTCCCTTTCTTTTGAAAAAGGCTAAGTTCTTTAAAGAGGCTACACTCATTATCCTGGAGGAAAAGGTCCTTTGAGAAAGAGTAAAAAAAGAGTAATGATTTGGGCCTTCATTGAAAAAAGGAAGATCAGGGTTCCAGACAAAGTGAGGACCAAGGCAATGCTTCTGGAAGGCCCTAGGTAGTGCATGATGCCAGAGTGGGAGTTGTACCTATACCCAGAGCTGGACCCTCTCCTCACCCCAAGTGTGGCACAAGGTCATAGAGTATTAGAACCGAAGAAGACCACATGAGCTATGACTACAGGTATCTCTGCAGTAACCAGGCCAGAGAGAGAACCAGCTCCAGTGCCTTGGGGCTCCACGAGACCCCTGGACCCTGGTGTAGCCCTGAGCATAGGGCCCCAAGTATGTTCAAAACAGAATGTCCTGCTTCTCTCTCCACCCCACTGCAGGACGAGGGCTTAGAGTTAGATGAAGAAAACAAAGAACTGGAGGTGTGGAATGATATTGTAACAATATCCCATACATTTCCCCAATTTCTTTTCTTTTCTTCTCTTTTTTATTTTTTTTATTTTGAGTTGGAGTCTTGCTCTATTACCCAGACTAGAGTGCAATTGTGCTTACTGAGCCTTGAACTCCCTTGGGTGCAAGTGAGCCTCCTGCCTCAGCCCAGAAGCAGCTGGGACTACAGGCACACACCACCACACCTGTCTAGTATTTTAACTGTTTTTTCTTTTTTTGTTTAAGAGATTGGGTCTTGCTATGTTGCTCAGGGTAGTCTTGAACTCCTGGCCTCAAGCAACCCTCCTGTCTTGGCCTCTGAACATGCTGGGATTACAAGATGAGCCACTGCACCTGGCTCATCTCCCCAGTTTTCAACAGAAGCCTATATTCTAAAGTTAGATAACTAAAATGATTATTTTTTATTTTAGAAATCCTGCTTTTGAGGAGGCTAGAATGATCCATGTGGCAATGGATTGGAGTTGAAGATGTCAGTAGTTCTAAGAATCTAGATACAGATGGTTACATATAGAAACATTTATAGATACATGTGTGTACCCGAGTTAGTATACCAATATGTATTTCCTCACTCCATCAGCTGAGAGGACCTAAAAGCAACAGCATCCAGTGGCAAGGAACATACCTAGCACCTAGATCTTCGTTTCTAACACCATCCTCCAAGAAGAGAAACCAGGGTCCCTAGGAAAATGATTAAGTCTAGGCTTAGGGCAGGAAATACACAAATGAGTCTAAGGTATATTAATACCAGAAAGGAGGAGAAAGAAGGAAAGAAAGAAAGAAAGAGAGAGAGACAGAGAGAGAGAGAGAGAGA
>NW_012107931.1:783403-795820 GCF_000951045.1 Mandrillus leucophaeus | reverse complement strand
GAAAGAAAGAAAGAGAGAGAGAGAGAGGGAGGGAGGGAGGGAAGGAGGGAGGGAGGAAGGAAGGAAGGAAGGAAGGAAAGAAGGAAGGAAGGAAGGAAGGAAGGAAGGAAGGAAGGAAGGAGAAAAAGAAAGAAGAAAGAAAGAAAAGAAGGGAAAGAAAGGGCACAATTATGAGGGATGGGGTATTTCAAAGGGACATAGGCACTTGCCAGTGAAAAAAGCTCCAATGTCAAGGCAGGAACAACTTGAGCAACAAAATAAATAAAGTAGTTGAATGATAACTCAATACCCATGAGACCATACTGATGTATATACCTTATTGAATAAATAAATTAATGGGGAAGAAGAGACAAATTTCTCATGCAGAATAATTCCAAATAATTTATGTAGCTTCTTCCCCAAGAAGGCAGAGCATAGCTTCTCACTCACTAAGTGTGAGCTGTGCAGAGCGAGTTCTTTCAACACTATACTACAGAAGGGAGGAGAAAAAGTAACTTTTTAGTAGAGAAACCTACAAACACTACCTCATCTGGGTATTCAAACTCAGCATCAAGTCACTTGTCAGTGACAAGTCATGTTGATGGTATGTGCTCTTGATGTGATGCGATGAGACTATCACGTTGACTATATGGTTTTTTTCCCAAAACCCATAACCCCAGCCTAATCACGAGAAACACATCAAACAAATTCCAACAGTGGGACATTTCCAAAATAACCTGATCAGTACTCCTCACAACTGTCAAGGTTATCTGAGAAACTGTACTAGCCAAGAGGAGATTACGAAGATATGATGACTAAATGTAATGTGGTATCCTGAGTAGGATCCTGAAACAGAAAGAGAACCTTAGGCATAACTGAAGAAATGTGAATAAAGTATGGACTTAGTTAACAATAATGTATTAATATTTGTTCATACAGTAACAAATAAGCCACACCTGTGTAAGAGGTTAATAATAGGGAAAACTGAGTGTGGGTATATGAGAACTCTACTATCTTCACGACTTTTCTATAAATTTGAAACTGTTCTAAAAATAAACTTTATTTAAAATATAGAAGGTTCTTGGGTTTATTTTAAGCCTCAAAGAAGTGAATATAATGAACTAAAAATTGGACAGTTTATCACAAAGACAGGTATAGCTTAGTGGTAATAATGTCTGGAAAGAATATTAATATGTTAATTGGTTTATGCCTCTATACATTGGTTTTTATCCTATTGGGAGCCCAAAATGTTATCAATGAGATATTAATATCCTAGTTATAAGATATTGTACTCAGTGACTCTAAGAAACATCTGTTTAACAAGAATTTGACGGCTAAAAATGTTTAAATGATATGCAAATTTCCTTCTGTAACTTCCCTATAAACTCCAAATTTCTTAGGGTGCAATAAATCAATTATATATTTTTTAAAATCCTACCTTCAGCTTTTAAACACTTGAAAAGCTGTCCAACCTCACTCATAAGAGGAATTATATAAAGTGGAATAGTATTTTTATTACATTCATAAAAACCCAAAAGTGATATTGGCGTAGCTATGGAAAAATAGGCACCTTCATATATTGTTAGTGAGAAAGTAAATTGGTAAAACCCCAATGGAGGCGATTTGGCAAAATCAAAATTATAAATGATTATATCTTTTATTCAACAATTCCATTTCTAGGAATTTATCCTACAGAGCTACTCACATATATTCTAATATAGTTTGGCTGTGTCCCCACCCAAATCTCATCTTGAATTGTAGCTCCCATAATTCCCAAGTATTGTGGGAGGGACCCAGTGGGAGATAATTGAATCATCGAGGTGGTTTCCTCCATACTGTTCTCTTCATAGTGAATATGTCTCACAAGATCTGATGATTTTATAAAGGGTTGCCCCTTTCAGTTGGCTCTCATTCTCTCTTGATTAACATCATCCATGTAAGATGTGACTTTGCTCCTCCTTGCCTTCTACCATGATTGTCAGGCCTCCCCACCCATGTGGGACTGTGAGTAAATTAAACCTCTTTCCTTTATAAATTACCCAGTTTTGGGTATGTCTTTATCAGCAGTGTGAAAACAGGCTAATACACATGCAAATAACATTAGTATAAGTTTCTTCATTGCAGTTTTGTGTGTAATAGCAAAAGATTGAAAATGTCTATAAATTAAAAGTATGATTAAATAAAATAAGATGCATTCCTACAATGAAATACCATGTGGCTATTTTTTTAAAAAAAGAAAAAATAAGCTCTTTATATATTGATATAGAAAATCCTCAAAATATATTGTTAAGATAAAAAGCAAGATGCAGAGTAGTAGACATATCATTTATATAAAAGCGAGATAGGAATTGGTCCATAAATGTATGTTAAAGTCCTTGGAAAGACAAACCAAATATTAACACCAGTGGTTACTAATTGGGGATGAAAGATGGGGAGAGGAGTAGGAACTGGGCAAATGAAAGACAAGAGTCTATTTTCACTGAATACTAGTTTATGCCTTTTGATGTTAGAACTACATAAATAGGTACTATAATACCTATTCAAAAACTCAAATATATTTTTAAACTCTACCTTGTGAGAAGTGGAAGGCCATTAACTGTGCTGCAGAATTCTTATTCAGATAAAAAGCATAAATGTACTACCATATAGTATCTATTAGTTATTACATTGTCTGTTTCCTTTAATTGAGTCAAAACAGAAACATCAGACTTAAAGGCATCATATTCATTTTAGTATTTTGATATAGTTTTTACTATATCAAATATATATTGGAAATAGTCTGGAGATAGTTTTAGAGACATGATTTGTGACACATTTAGTTCTAATTACATACAGCACTTTTCAAAAACATCTTAATGATATAAATTAATTCAATAACAGAACTTGAAGCTTGAAAGCCATTATTTCTCCCCAGCAAAGCTAATTTATCTCCTGCAGGACATGCCAAGAAGAAAATTTTGAGTCCTAACTCTGAGTCTCTTTGTTTAATCATTGTATTTTCTCTTACTAATGTATAAAATCTCATGTTTACAATACAGCTACGTTACTATAATTATCATTCTAAGCAACATATTATTTGTACCTGTTGTAATAAATATACACAATGCATAAAAGAAAAAATAAGAACTCTTCTTCCATAAAGGTTTTCCGAATATTGGAGTGCAAAGGGACATAATTCAAATTTGTAAAGAAATTTTTGAGTCATTACCATAGCTACGAGTTTTAGGCTGTAAATATAAAACAAACAATATACTGTCCCTGTACCCAAAACATATAACTATTTAGAGAATAAAACAACTGTATATGTAACTCTAACACAATACATAATATTGAGACCATTGCCTATCACCAAGCAGTAAGACTATCACCTATCGCCAAGTGGTGAGTACCATCAGACCCCTTTCCCTTGCTATTCTGTCCTATTTTCCCTTAGAATTTGGGGGCTAAATACTGGGCACCTGTCGGCCAGTTAAATTGACTAGCACAGCTGCTGGACTAAAGACACGGGTGTCAAGCTTTCTGGGAAAGGGCTCTCTAACAACCCCTGACTTTTCAAATTTGGGAGCGTTGGTTTGCCTGGAACCAGCTTCCGCTTTTCCTGTACTTCTGGGTTGAGCCGAGGGTCGACAGAGAGGAAAACCATTCAGCTCTGGGGTCCCAACAACAAGTTGGTTGACCCTGCGGCCATGAGTGGAACTCTCAAAGGCATGTCGCCCAAGCAAGACTCACCCATCTATCCTATCTATCCTGACCTTTGCCTCCTGGGTCCTAATGCCTGCCAGACAAACTTCCACTTGCCTCTCTTCTCTGAGGGTAGCCCTGCTTCTAAAAACCACTCCCTGTCTCTGGTGCTTTTCTAGTTTCTCCTGTAAGAATTATTTCTAGTATAAACTCCAGGACTCTGTTACCTTCCTTAGGCACCTGGGCTCACCAATCAGAAGGACATAATTTTTGCCCAAAGCCCCATTGTAGTGGGGACTATCTGGAATTTTAGGATCCCTCCTCAGACAAGCAGGCCTAACAAAAGCTATTCCTGAAGCTAGGGTATGGGGAGCCTCAGAAATTGTATCCTCCCTATTCACATAAGTGAGGACAAAAGGTGTCACTCTTCCAACCCTGGAGATCCCTTCCCTCCCTCAGGGTATGGCCCTCCACTTCATTTTTGGGGCATAACATCTTTATAGGACATGGGTAAGGTCCCAATACTAACAGGAGAATGTTTAGGACTCTAACAGGTTTTCGAGAATGTGTCAGTAAGGGCCACTAAATCCGATTTTCTCGGTCCTTTTTGTGGTCTAGGAGGACAGGCAAGTGTGCAGGTTTTTGAGAATGCGTTGGTAAGGGCCATTAAATCTGACCTTCCTCAGTCCTCTTCGTGGTCTGGGAGGAAAACTAGTGTTTCTGCTGCTGCGTTGGTGAGTGCAACTATTCCGATCAGCAGGGTCCAGGGACCGTTGCGGGTTCGTGGGCAGGGGTTGTTTCTGCTGCTGCGTCGGTGAGCACAAATATTATGATCAGCAGAGTCCAGGGACTGTTGTGGGTTCTTGGGCAGGGGGAGAAACAAAACAAACCAAAACCATGAGTGGTTTTGTCTTTCAGATGGGAAACACTCAGGCATCAACAGGCTCACGCTTGAAATGCATCCTAAGCCATTGGGACCAATTTGACCCACAAACCCTGAAAAATAGGTGACCCATTTTTTTCTGCACTACAGCCTTGCCCCAATATTCTCTCTCTGATGGGGAAAAAATGGCCACCTGAGGGAAATACGAATTACAATACTATCCTGCAGCTTGACCTTTTCTGTAGAGGGAAGGCAAATGGAGTGAAATACCTTATGCCCAAGCTTTCTTTTCATTGAAGGAGAATACAAAACTATGCAAAGCTTGCAATTTACATCTTGCAGGAGGATCTCTCAGCTTACCCCCACATACTAGCCTCCCTAGAGCTCCCCTTCCTATTAATGATAATCCTCTTCTAATCTCCCCTGCCCAGAAGGAAATAAGCAAAGAAATCTCCAAAGGACCACAAAAACCTCCAGGCTATCGCTTATGTCCGCTTCAAGCTGGAGGGGAATTTGACTCAACCCAGGTACATGTCCCCTTCTCCCTCTCTGATTTAAAGCAGATTAAATCAGATCTGGGGAAGTTATCAGATGATTCTGATAGGTACACAGATGTCCTACAGGGTCCAGGGCAGACCTTTGACCTCGCTTGGAGAGATGTCATGCTGCTATTAGATCAAACCCTGGCCTTTAATGAAAAGAATGCGGCTTTAGTTGCAGCCCGAGAGTTTGGAGCTACCTGGTATCTTAGTCAAGTAAATGATAGAATGACAGCCGAAGAAAGGGACAAATTCCCTACCAATCAGCAAGTCGTCCCCATAATGGATCCCCACTGGGACCTTAACTCAGATCATGGGGACGGGAGTCGTAAACATCTGTTGACCTGCGTTCTAGAAGGACTAAGGAGAATTAGGAAAAAGCCCATGAAATTATTCAATGATGTCCACCATAACTCAGGGAAAGGAAGAAAATCCTTCTGCCTTCCTCGAGCGGCTATGGGAGGCCTTAAGAAAATATACTCCCCTTGTCACCTCAATCACTCAAGGGTCAATCAATTCTAAAAGATAAGTTTATTACTCAATCAGCTGCAGATATCAGGAGAAGAATCCAAAAGCAAGCCCTGGGCCCTGAACAAAATTTGGAGGCATTATTAAACTTGGCAACCTCCATGTTCTATAATAGGGACCAAAAGGAACAGGACCAAAAGGAAAAGTGAGATCAGAGAAAGGCCACAGACTTAGTCATGGCCCTCAGATAAACAAACCTTGGTGGTTCAGAGAGGACAGAAAATGGAGCAGGCCGATCACCTGGTAGGGCTTGTTATCAGTGTGGTTTACAAAGACACTTTAAAAGGATTGTCCAACGAGAAACAAACCCCACCCTCATCCATGTCCACTATGCCAAGGCAATCACTGGAAGGTGCACTACCCCAGAGGAGAAAGGTTCTCTGGTTCAGAAGCCCCCAACCAGATGATCCAACAACAGGACTGAGGGTGCCTGGGGCAAGCGCCAGCTCATGTCATCACCCTCACTGAACCCTGGATATGCTTAACCATTGAGGGCCAGGAAATTGACTTCCTCCTGGACAGTGGCACGGTCTTCTCAGTGTTAATCTCCTGTCCTGGACGGCTGTCCTCAAGGTCCGCTACCATCCGAGGAATCCTGGGACAGCCTGTAACCAGGTATTGCTCCCACCTCCTCAGTTGCAATTGGGAGATTTTAGTCTTTCACATGTCTTTCTTGTTATGCCTGAAAGTCCCACACCCTTATTAGGGAGGGATATATTAGCCAAAGCTGGGGCTATTATCTATGTGAATATAGGGAACAAGTTACCCATTTGTTGTCCCCTACTTGAGGAGGGAATCAACCCTGAAGTCTGGGCATTGGAAGGACAATTGGGAGGGCAAAAAATGCCCACCCAGTCCAAATCAGGCTAAAAGAGCCCACCACTTTTCCTTATCAAAGGCAATATCCCTTGAGGCCTGACGCTCATAAAGGATTACAGGATATTGTTAAACATTTAAAAACTCAAGGCTTAGTAAGGAAATGCAGCAGTCCCTCCAACACCCCAATTCTAGGAGTATAAAAACAGAATGGTCAGTGGAGACTAGTGCAAGATCTTAGACTCATCGATGAGGCAGTAATTCCTCTATATCCAGTTGTACCCAATCCCTATACCTTGCTCTCTCAAATACCAGAGGAAGCAGAATGGTTCACTGCTCTGGACCTCAAGGATGCCTTCTTCTGTATTCCCCTGCACTCTGACTCCCAGTTTCTCTTTGCCTTTGAGGATCCCACAGACCACATGTCCCAACTTACATGGACAGTCTCACCCCAAGGGTTTAGGGATAGCCCTCACCTGTTTGGTCAGGCACTGGCCCAAGATCTAGGCCACTTCTCAAGTCTAGGCTCTCTGATCCTTCAGTATGTGGATGATTTACTTTTGGCTACCAGTTCAGAAGCCTCATGCCAGCAGACTACTCTAGATCTCTTCAACTTTCTAGCTAATCAAGGGTACAAGGCGTCTAGGTCAAAGGCCCAGCTTTGCCTAGAGCAAGTCAAATGTCTAGGCCTAATCTTAGCCAGAGGGACCAGGGTCCTCAGCAAGGAATGAATACAGTCTATACTGGCTTATCCTTTCCCTAAGACATTAAAACAGTTGCAGGGGGTCCTTGGAATCACCGACTTTTGCCGACTATGGATCTCCGGATACAGTGAGATAGCCAGGCCCCTCTACACTCTAATCAAGGAAACCCAGAGGGCAAATACTTATCTAGTAGAGGCAGAAACAGCCTTCAAAACCTTAAAGCAGGCCCTAGTACAAGCTCCAGCTTTAAGCCTTCCCACAGGACAAAACTTCTCTATGTCACAGAGAGAGCAGGGATAGCTCTTGGAGTCCTTACTCAGACTCGTGGGACAACCTCACAACCAATGGCATACCTAAGTAAGGAAACTGATGTAGTAGCAAAAGACTGGCCTCACTGTTTACAGGTAGTAGCGGCAGAGGCTGAATTAGTGTCAGAGGCTATCAAAATAATACAAGGAAAGGATCTCACTGTCTGGACTACTCATGATGTAAATGACATACTAGGTGCCAAAGGAAGTTTATGGCTATTAGAAAACCGCCTACTTAGATACCAGGTGCTAGTCCTTGAGGGACCAGTGCTGCAAATACGTATGTGTGTGGTCTCAACCCTGCCACTTTTCTCCCAGAGGATGGGGAACCAATCGAGCATGACTACCAACAAATTATAGTCCAGACTTATGCCCCCCGAGATGATCTCTTAGAAGTCCCCTTATCTGGCTGGGCGTGGTGGCTCAAGCCTGTAATCCCAGCACTTTGAGAGGCCAAGACGGGCGGATCACGAAGTCAGGAGATCAAGACCATCCTGGCTAACATGGTGAAATCCCATCTCTACTAAAAAATACAAAAAACTAGCTGGGCAAGGTGGCGGGCGCCTGTAGTCCCAGCTACTCGGGAGGCTGAGGCAGGAGAAAGGCATAAACCCAGGAGGCGGAGCTTGCAGTGAGCTGAGATCCGACCACTGCACCCCAGCCTGGGTGACAAAGCGAGACTCCATCTCAAAAAAAAAAAGGAAAAAAAAAAGAAGTCCCCTTATCTAATCCTGACCTTAATCTATATACCGATGGAAGTTCATTTGTGGAGAATGGGATACGAAGGGCAGGTTATGCCATAGGTAGTGATATAACCATACTTGAAAGTAAGCCTCTTCTCCCAGGGACCAGCGCCTAGTTAGCAGAACTAGTGGCACTTACCCGAGCCTTAGAACTAGGAAAGGGAAAAAGAATAAATGTGTATACAGATAGCAAGTATGCTTATCTAATCCTACATACCCATGCTGCAATATGGAAAGAAAGGGAGTTCCTAACCTCTGGGGGAACCCCCATTAAATGCCACAAGGAAATTATGGAGTTATTGCATGCAGTGTAAAAACCCAAGGAGGTGGCAGTTTTATACTGCTGAAGTCATCAAAAGGGAAAGGAGAGGGGAGAACAACAGCATAAGCAGCTGGCAGAGACAGGGAAAGACCAGCAGAAAGGAAATGGAAAAAGAGATGGAAAGTCAGAGAGAGAGAGAGAGAGAGGAAGAAACAGAGACACAAAGAGGAGTCAAAGAGAGAGAGAGGAAGAGACAGACAGAAAGTCAAAGAGGGAAAGAGAGGAAGAGACAAAGAGAGAGTCAGAAAGAAAGAGAGAGAGGAAGAGACAAAGAAGTCAAAGAGAAAGAGAGATGGAAGTAGTAAAGAAAAGACAGTGTACCCTATTCCTTTAAAAGTCAGGGTAAATTTAAACCTAAATTGATAATTGAAGGTCTTCTCTGTAACCATATAACACTCCAATAATACCTTGTTGTCAATGTAAACAAGGCTGTAGACTGAAAGCACTAAGGTCACTGACAACCCATAGCCTTCCTATCAAAAGTCCTTAACTCAGCAGGTTTCCTAATGGGGGATCTAAATCTTAATCAATTACCAAACAAAGGTCCGACCAGACCAAGGAGGAACTCCCTTCAGGACAGGACGATAGATGTTTCCTCCCAGACGATTAAGGGAAAAAGACAATGGGTATTCAGTAAGTGATAAGGAAACTCTTATAGAAGCAGAATTAGGAAAATTGCCTAATAATTGGTCTGCTCAAACATGGGAGTTGTTTGCACTCAGCCAAATCTTGAAGTACTTACAGAATCAGGAAGGGGACATCTATACCAATTCTAAGTTAATATGGACTGAACGAGCTCTTATTAATAGCAAAGAAAAGTTCAAATCCCAAACTTACAAGGTTTTCTACTAAAGTAAAGTTTGCTAAAAGTTAACAGTGTAGCATGCATTATCCTACTGGCACATACTCTCAAAGGATTTCTCAGTTTACAGGAAGTGACAAAATCTATCCTTACTCTACAATCCCAAATAGACTCTTTGGCAGCACTGACTCTCCAAAACCGCCAGGGCCTAGACCTCCTCACTGCTGAGAAAGAGGACTTTGCACCTTCTTAGGGGAAGAGTGTTGCTTTTACACTAACCAGTCAGGGATAGTACGAGATGCCACCCAGCATTTACAGGAAAAGGCTTCTGAAATCAGACAATGCCTTTCAAACTCTTACACCAACCTCTGGAGTTGGGCAACATGGCTTCTCCCCTTTCTAGGTCCCATGGCAGCCATCTTGCTGTTACTCACCTTTGGACCCTGTATTTTTAACCTTCTTGTCAAATTTGTTTCCTCTAGAATCAAGACCATCAAGCTACAGATGGTCTTACAAATGGAACCCCAATGAGCTCAACTAACAACTTCTACGGAGGACCCCTGGACCGATCCACTGGCCCTTCCACTGGCCTAAAGAGTTCCCCTCTGGAGGACACTACAACTGCAGGGCCCCTTCTTTGCCCCTATCCAGCAGGAAGTAGCTAGAGTGGTCATCAGCCAAATTCCCAACAGCAGTTAGGGTGTCCTGTTTAGAGGGAGATTGAAAGGTGACAACGTGCTAGCAGCCCTCGCTTGCTCTCAGCACCTTCTTGGCCTCAGTGTCTGCTATGGCTGCACTTGAGGAGCCCTTCAGCCTGCCACTGCGCTATGAGAGCCCCTCTCTGGGGCTGGCGGAGGCTGGAGCCGGTTCCCTCTGCTCGCCGGGAGGTGTGGAGGGAGAGGTGCAGGCGGGAGCTGGGGCTGTGCATGGCACTTGTGGGCTGGCATGAGTTCTGGGTGGGCTTGGCCGGGCACAGTGGCTCATGCCTATAATTCCAACACTTTGGGAGGCTGAGGCGGAAGGATCACTTGAGCCCAGGAGTCCGAGACCTGTCTGGGCAACATGATGAAACTCCATCCCAAAAAAATAAAAATAAAGAATAAAAGAAGAAACAAATGAGAAAAGAAGAAATAAAGTTTCCCTGGACCCTACCTTCCTTTCTAGCTATTGTGAACCTCATTCATTTCATTCCAAGCTAAATTCAAAACAAGACAAAATCCATTCTTTGATTCCAATCTCTCATTTTTTGCTCACTCTTCAAACTACTGAAATCTGGCTCCTGCCCACATCACTCCACTTAAACTTCTCTTCATAAGGTCCCCTACAACTTCATTGCCAAATGTACTGGAGAGTTTTCAGTGTTCACCGTGCCTGACCGTTCTGTGTCATTTGACTGTGTACCACGTACTCCTTCCAACTTGCTCCATGTGGTTTCAGCTCCACCAATCTTTCTCCACTCCTACCTCTCCAGCATCTCCATTTCTCTCACTCAACTTCTTCCTTCTCAACCCTTAAATGTTGGTATTATCCAGAGCTGTGTTCTTGCTCTCTCTTTTTCCTCTGTATACTTACCCTGGGTAATTTTTCCCTCTCCTATGACTTTAAATGCTACCTGTATGCCAGTGGTTCTCAACTGACTGGGGGTGACTTTTACCCTGCATGGGACACAAGGCAATGTCTGACATTGTTTTGCTTGTCACAAATGGGATTTGGAGGAGGTGCTCCCAACATCTAGAGGGTGGAGACCACGGATGCTGCCAAACATCCTACAATGCACAGGAATATCTGGCCCAAAATATCTCACCACAAAGAATATCTGGCCCAAAATGCCAATTTTCCCAAGATTGAGAAATTTCTGCTACTTGCTAATGAATCTCAAGTTCCTTTATTTAGTTTCCATCAAAGCTAGATGTGCATTGTTATTACATATCCTATCGCCCTTCGAACAGCTCCACCTGTATGTCCCCCAAGCATTCTAACCTCTAAATGTCTAAAATTGAACTTGTTTTTCTTATCAAAACCTATTTCCCCCTTCTGTACTCCTCATCTCAATGATACCAACAGTCATCCAAGCTGTTTCAAGCCAGAGATCTAGAAATCAGTTTGACCTCCTGCCTGCCTTTCTTTGCTTATTGCCACACATCCAGTCAGCAATTCTTTCCCTTAAAGAGCTTTCAAATCGATTCCTTCCTTTTCTTTATTGTTGTACATCTTACCTAATCCATTGCTATACTTCCTAAGTTAACATCTGCTTCCAGTACCTGTAGTAATCAGAGTGCAGGCTCCAGATTCAGACAATCTGAGTTGGAATTCCAACTTTGGTTTCCACAACTTTCTTGTTTCTTTCTTAGGCATGTTGCTTATACTCTCTAAACTTCAGTTTTTCTTCTTGAATGTTATCAGTACTAACTTCATGAGTTGGTTGTGAAGATTAAATGATTTAATATATGGGACGCTCATGCAGTGTGAGGGAATGCTTATAAATACAGTCTTTACTATTATGTCACATCTTCAATCCATACTAAAACTATCAGAGTGATCTTTCCAATGCAGGCACTCCTGATTAGGAGCCCATTTTTTTCAAAACATAAAGTCCGAATTCCTCGGCATGGTGCTTACCCCCCTTCACCCTTACTATTCATCTTCTCATATAGAATAATGCTGAGCTCGAGGATACATTAAAAGTAATCTTGTCCACATATCAAGGATGAGAAAACAGGCCAAAAAGTTTTCGAAATTTGATAAAAGCTATAAAATTGTCAACCTAGAATTCTATACTCAGCTAAAATACCTTTCAAAAATGAAAGTAAAATCAAGACTCAGACATAAGGTGCAGTGGCTCATACATGTAATCCCAGCACTTTGGGAGGCCAAGGCAGGAGAATCACTTGAGCCCAGGAGTTTGAGATCACCTGGATAATAAAGTGAGACCTCATCTCTACAAAAAATTAGCCAGGCATGGTGGCATGCACCTGCAGTCCCAGCTACTTGAGAGGCTGAGGCAGGAGGATTGCTTGATCTCTGGAGACTAAGGCTGCAGTGAGCCATGATTGTGCCACTACACTCCAGCATAGGTGACAGAGCAAGACCTTGTCTCAAAAAAAAAAAAAAA
>NW_012107931.1:746022-783353 GCF_000951045.1 Mandrillus leucophaeus | reverse complement strand
CAAAAAAAAAAAAAAAAAAAGTTGAAAGAATTCATGACCAGAAGACTCATACTGCAAGAAATGCTAAACTAAGTCCTTAAGACAGAGGCAAACAACACCAAATGGAAATACAGAACTCCACAAAGGAGTGCAGACCACTGGGAATGAATACATGGGTAAATATATAGGATTTTTTCCTGTTCTTATTAAATATTATTTAAATGTCCTTAAAAGAAAATTGACTGTTTAAATACAAATAATAACGATATTATAAAAATATTTGAAGAGTCATGTGAAAAATATATAACAATAATGACAGAAAGACAGGGAGAAGTAGAAATGGAACTGCATTATTGTAAGATTCTTATATTCCATGCGAACTGGTAAGATTCCCTTGAAAGCAGACTGAGCAGAGTTAAAGCTATAAGTAATAAACTCTAAAGCAACAACTATAACAACAAAGTGAAGAGTTATAACCAATAATCCAGCAAAGGAAGTAAAAGGAAACCATAAAAAATACTTGATTAATTCCATCACTGGGTGCAGTTGTGCATGCCTATAATCCCAGCTACTGAAGAGTCTGAGACAGGAGGATCGCTTGAACCCAGGAGTTCAAGACCAGACTGAACAACACAGCAAGACACAATCTCAAAAAAAAAAAAAAAAAAAAAAGAGCTTGGTTAATTCAAAGAGAGATATAAAAAGAAAGAAGCAGGGGAACAAAGAACAGATGGCACAAATAGAAAACAAACTGCAAGGTGATCAATTGAAACCTAACCTTATCAGTAATCATATAAATGTAAATGGGACCTAAACAACCCAATTAAAAGACAAAGATTCCCAGGAGAAATATTGGTGATTAACAAAAAAGAAGAATAAGTCATAAAAGGCACTGTGGCATTATCCTTGCTCTCTTCCTAGGATCACTAGCTCTGGGAGACTCCAACTGTCCTGTCACGAGGACACTAAGCAGCCCTGAAGGAGGGCACACATGGGAGAACTTAAGGTCTTTTGACAACAACCAGCTCTAACTCACTAGCCATGTAAGTGACCCCCTTGGATGCTGGTCCTCTAACCCTAGTTAAGTCTTCTGATGAGCCCAGGCCAATACTTTGACCCATGAGAAGCTCTGAGCCAAAACCACCCAGTAAAGCCACTCCCGGTGTCCTGACCCACAGAAACTTTGTGAGCTGGTAAGTTTTGAAGTAATTTGTTATGCATCAGTAGATGGTTGTACATTATGTTTGAGCTTTGATGTTAGACTGGAGACCCTTTTTTTTCATTTTTATTTTTTTAAATAAACTATAATTGGCATGTAAAAAAAACCAAAAAAACAAAAAAGAAGAATAAAAAGAAAAAACAAAGATTGTCAAATTGAATAAAAGAGCAAAATCCAACAATACGTTTCCTACAAAAATACACTTTACATATAAAGACATAAAAAGATTAAAAGTAAAATGATGGGGAAAATATACTATGCTAACATTAATCCAAAGAAAGCTGAAAAAAATATGATCAATTGCATTAATGCATTTTCTAACATTAAAAGAAACTTGCATTTCTTATAAAACCAGCTGGATCACAATCTCTTTTATATACGTACATTATATATCTATATGTATTTTTAAACTGCATATATATATAGATATATACAGATTTTAATAAAAGAAAGAAAGCTGGAGATGATATATTAATACCTAACCAAAAAGATTTTAGAGTAAAATTTTTTTTTTTTTTTTTCTGAGACAGAGTCTCACTGTCATCCAAGCTGGAGTACAGTGGCGCAATCTCGGCTCATGGCAACCTCCACCTCCTGGGTTCAAGTGATTCTCCTGCCTCAGCCTCCCAAGTAGCTGGGACTACAGGCATGCGCCACCACACTTGGCTAATTTTTGTATTTTTAGTAAAGACAGGGTTTCACTATGTTGGCCAGACTGGCTTCAAACTCTTGACCTCAAGTGATCTGCCTTGGCCTCCCAAAGTGCTGGGATTACAGGTGTGAGCCACCACACCCGGCCTAGGGCCAAGAATTTTACCACGAATAAAGAAAGTCATTTTACCTTTAATCCTAGCACTTTGGGAGGCCAAAGTGGGCACATCACCTGAGGTCAGGAGTTCAAGACCAGCCTGGCCAACATGGTGAGACGCCATCTCTACTAAAATACAAAAAATTAGCCAGGTATGATGGCGGATGCCTGTAATCCCAGCTACTCAGGAGGCTGAGATGGAAGAATCGCTTGAAACTGGGAGACAGTGGTTGCAGTGAGCCAAGATCGCGCCACTGCATTCTGGCCTGGGTGGCTGAGCAAGACTCCATGTCAAAAAAAAAAGTCATTTTATATGATAAAGTTGTCAATTCATCAGAAAAACATAACAATCCTAAATGTCTATGCATCTATAACAAGGCTTCAAAATATATGAAGCAAAACCTGACAGAACTGTAAGGAGAAATATAAAAATCTATCATTATAATTGAATAATTTAACAATCCCTCTCAATAATTAACAGAATAAATAAATAGAAAGTCAGTAAGAATATAGAAGACTCCAACAAAACTATCACATATATTTATAATATATAAATATACAGGGAATATGAGCTAATTAACATTTATAGAACATTCTCCCCCAACAACAACAAAATAGACATTCTTTTGAAGTGCACATGGAACACTTAACAAGTTAGATTATAATCTAAGCCATAAGGCAAATCTCAAAAAATTTTTAAGGATTCAAATCATACAAGTATATTCTATATTCTCTGACCGTAAAGAAATTAAATTAGAAATTAAAAGAATGAGGTGAGAAATAATTAAAGGAAGATATGTGTGATTAAAAGCATTATTCACTGATTCTCAGATCATATTTTAGGGCAACAGTCAGAACGAATATGAATTCAACAGCAATTTACTGTCTTTCCTCAACAAATCCTAAAGCTATGATTGAGTCACATGAATTTGTCACACACTGAAGGAGCATTAGTTGTCATCACTCTTGGGGGAAGCAGCTCTTATTATCTTCAGACAAAAACCAAAATCTTCCCACCCACCTAGGGCCATAATACATCACAAAAAAGCATTCTTAACTGCTGGGTCAAAATATAAACTGACTGGGACAGCTTAGGGGATCAATTTTTTTTTAATTATTTAAACCTTTCATGAAGATTTTATTTCCTTAATTAAAAAAAAAATATTCACAAGTGGCTAACTAGAAAGAGTGATTTAATATTTATTCAACAAATTAAATGTTCCTCCAGTTACTATGTTTGAGGGGTTGTAGTGCGGGAGGCTCCCTGGGTGACACCGTTCACCAGCTCCCCTCTGCTCTCTCGCTAGAGTTGGCCTGCATTTCTTGCTTAATGCTGAGTGAGTGTAGAAAGTAGAATCCATGGATTTCAGGTTATGATCCATGCAAATGAATAGAGGAACTGGAAAAGGAACACAAATACATTGAAAATATGGGAGGATGGGAGGGAGGAAGTTGTATCTTCATATGATATGACAGGAAGTCAATTGATAATACCTATTACTAATAAATCACAAAGTAGGGACAGAGAACGTCATTTGATGGCATAGAAGAAACTACAAGAAGGGCCAGGCGTGGTGGCTCATGCCTCTAATCCCAGCACTTTGGGAGGCCGAGGTGGGTGGATCACCTGAGGTCAGGAGTTGGAGACCAGCCTGGCCAACATGGTGAAACCCCGTCTCTACTAAAAATACAAAAATTAGCCAGGCAAGGTGGTGCACGCCTGTACTCTCAGCTATTCAGGAGGCTGAGGCAGGAGAACCACTTGAACCCAGGAGGCGGAAGTTGCAGTGAGCCGAGATCACTCCATGGCACTGCAGTCCAGGCAACAAGAGCGAAATTCTGTCTTAAAAAAAAAAAAAAAGTACTACAAGAGGAAACAAGGAGAAGTGGTGACTTTTAGGAACAATATAGAGTTGAGTAGGACTGTAGGGGACTCTGGCTTATAACTATGTGTGTGTATTACTTTAATTTTTAAAAAACATTTTTAAAGTATAATAAAAATCACTAAAATTAATGAGTTGAATAGTTCAAGATTTCAGGACACAAGTTATGACAATCCTGTAGGTGTGTTAACAGTAGGCTCTAACCACCAATGATTAACTGTGACATCCTTCCCTCCCATTCAGTTTCCTCGAACTTACACTCCTTTACCAGAGCGTATAACTAAAATGCAAATTGACCTATATATCTTCTCTTTTTAGAGCATTTAGTAGATTCCTATGGCCCAAAGCAGAAAACCAATGCTCTTAGACATAAGATTTAAAAGCATCATACCTCTCTGGTGAAGTTTCTCACCACTCTGCATCCCCACCGGTTTTGTGCTGCAGCAACACCAAAATGCTTTGTCCACCACATACCCAGCCTGAGTGCCTCTTGCCAACCTTTCCCCTCTGACCTGTATCCATTCTTCAAGACTTAAACCAATAGGTGGACTTCTACCACCAGGAACCCATCCCAGACTTTCCCCCAAGGTAGGCTGGGTGCCTCTCCTGTCTTTCTCATAATTCCCTGTGAGTATTTCCATCACGGTCCCAACAATGTTATAGAGAGTTCTGTCTCCAGAACCCCCACTAAATGGTGAGTTTCTTGAAGTCAATCTTCGTATCCACAGTACCTATCACGAGCACATATTAGGTGCTCAATAAGAGCTTTTTTAGTTAGTTTTGAGGACGCTTTTCAGGACTAAGAGGGGGTCACATCTAATAAAAAATTAGATCTAATTTTCACTCTAGTTAAATTCATATCTACCACAGAATGATCTCTTTACACACACACACACACATACACACACACATACACACACACACACACCCAAGATTATAAACAATCTATCCCAACTCATGGGCAGTTGCCTGAAGAGCACGACCTAAAAAGTTACTGGAAAGTTCCTTTTAGTCCAACATACCTTATTTATCCATCTAGCTGCTATACTGCTAGAAAAGCTACCCTAAATTAGCATCTAAAAAGCTACCTCTTTAAGCTTTTATTTTTTAAATACAATCAACCCTGAGATTGGTTAAGTTGAATTGTTGCCACTCTCCCCTTGGTGTGATTTCGCCATGTCCATCATCCCCACACCCTCCTAATGCCCACAGCCTCTAGGATGACAACCTCAGAGGTGCTGCAAGGAGCAGGAGAGCACTGTTGTGGAATCTGGGGCACTGTCACATAGAAATGAAAGATGTACCTGCTACATTTCACATGCTTTGGGATCTCACCATCTGGTTTCTATTCAGCCACTGACTCATATCTCTATCATACTGGGCAGGTGATTTTACCTCTCTAAGTCATGTTTTTAAGAGGCTACATTCTTCTGGTTTGTTGGAGGATTAAATGATGTCATCTCCATTGAGCTCTTCAACAGGGTGTGGGGTAGTCTCACAGGAAATGTTAGTTACCACCAACAGTATTCTAATAGGCAGACCAAAAGCATAGGACCCCTGGGGGTAAAGAGAGAAAGTTAGAGGGCACCAAAGACAACCCTCAAATACTTCACAATTGTGCCTGGAGGCTGGAGTCTTGTACATTTAACTCAGCCTTTCCTTACGGGGGAGTGGTCTCCCATATCATCCAGAGGTAGGACTAAGCCCATCCTCTACAAAGTAATCTACCTCCTCCTCAGCTTTTTTTACACTTCCACTTATTGCCCCTGCTGACTCTGCAAAATCTGGAAGCAACAAGGAATCCTTCCACCACATAAGGTGTGAAAGAGGGAGATGGTTCTGAAACTTGTGTGATACTTACATACCCTCTTTGTCACATATGGCCATGTACTAGGTACACTGAGTGACTTCTCCAAACGTGTGGTTAAGGAAGGCTCGTAAGGCAGAAAAACCACTTCTGTGCCTCAACCTGGTTGCCAATGGTTTCAGGTGAAAGTGGCTGGGGTAGGTGGACAAACTGACCTGCTTGTAAATCTTAAAGCAATGGTTTTCAAACTCAGGCATGCATCAGAAGCACCCGGAGGACTTGTTAAAACACGGATTGCTGGCACCTTCTTGGAGTTTCTGATTCATGAGGTCATGGAGCCCGAGAATTTGCATTTCTAGCAAATTCTCAGGTGATGCATCTACTGCCGGTCTGAGAATGCACGTTGAGAACCACTGCTCTAAAGAATACACTGTGAAGTTCAAAACAACTAAATTTTACCTTTATTTTCAGGAAAAGAAAGGCACCACAAATATATTCTATAAATTATTTTAGTGTTTCTTTAAAATAATTTATTCTTTTTTAAAAACGAGGTATACACTACCAAAAAAAGTATCTTTTTATCAAGTAAGTAGTTCCAATCAAGTTTTTCAAACTTAATTACACACTGCTATTTAATTGTTATTAATGTCATGGTCTTAAGATTTGAGAGTTAGAAGAAATTCCAGTTGGTATTAATGGACCTCCACATACAGTATATGCTCAGAACATGAAAAACCATTTTCAAATGTTATTGATATACTGCACATCTCTATACAAGTTGTTTCTGTAGATCTAAGACAACTATTTTCTTTTTAAGGTAATTTAATTTTTCTAGGTTACTAGTAATACTTGATACTATTCTACTTTGCTTCTTCAAACAGGATGAGGAAAGCATTTTATAAATCCCTTTAAAATTAAAGCCAGAGAGTCCATCATCGTTTGAAGCACTGGCACGAACTGGTTCAAACTTTTTGGAGAGAACTTTACCAATATGTATCACAACCCCTAAAAGGTTTCAGACGCTTTGACTCCTTAATTCATCTTCCAGAAACCAGTCTAGAGGGAATAATCTGACAGAAGGTTTATGCACAAAAACGTTCATCACTGCATTATCTATAATAGCAAAACCTGTAGACTCAGTTATCACAATAGGAAATTCATCGAGTAAGCTATGATTCCAACATACATTGGCATATTTAGCAGCTCTTAAAAATGAAGAATTATTAGCAGCATGAGAAAATACTTGTAATATTAAGGGGAAAAAAAGACTTAAAAAATTTAGATATTGGCTGGGCGCAGTAGCTCACACCTGTAATCCCAGCACTTTGGGAGGCTGAGGAGGGTGGATCACCTGAGGTCAGGAGTTCAAGCCCAGTCCGGCCAACAAGGCAAAACCCCGTTTCTACTAAAAAATAAAAACATTAGCCAAGAGTTGTGGTAGGCGTCTGTAATCCCAGCTACTTGGGAGGCTCAGGCAGGAGAATCACTTGACCCCGAGGGGCAGAGGTTGCAGTGAGCCGAGATGGAGCCACTGCACTCCAGCCTGGGTGACAGAGCAAGACTCCATCTCAAAAACAAGAACAAAAACAAAAAAAATTTAGATGTTGTTTAACTTCAACTCTGTAACCATGAAAAGTGTATACTGAAAAAAGCCTCAAAGCAAAACACAAAATATTGACATGAGTCAACAGGTGAAAGGATAATAGGTGAGTTTTGTTTGCTTCTTTATATTTTTCTACATTGAGCATGTATTACTTTTATAATAGGGAAACAATAAGCACTGTTTTAAAAACAAATAGATAAAGCTGGAGAAGGCCCTGAACTGTGTACATTTATGCCCAAGCTAGAAATGCTCCCAGAAATATTAAATAGGTAGAAATAATAAGCTTCCCCTACACATAAAGTTACAAAGGAATATAACAAGCAAACTTTGTTTTCTTTTTTTTTTTTTAAAGAAAATATTAGAAAATTGTGACTTTTTCAAATGGTCAATGAATTCTGCTTTTTAAAAGTTGTTGTAAGGCATTTCTTTGAATCCAAACTGTTGATGTATATATTAACTTCCTAGCCAGCAGACAAAACACAGGGCCACTCTCAGTCAGCTTGTTACTGAACTTGTTTTCAATGTGGTACTGTGCCTAGTTTTATTTTTTGTATGTGTTAAAAATAAAGACATTGTGCATGTTTAAACTGCCACATATCACTATTCCCTGTAGAGAGAAATTCAGGAAAAGGCAGGTTAGTACTACACATTTGCTCAAATGGATTCATAAATAAAAGCCCTGAGCACCTATTCATGAGGCATGTTATTTATAAGGAGGTCTTAAGCATTAATCTCGATATGGCAAAGCTTCACTAAATCGTTTCTCAGTATATAGTATTTGGAGCTTTGATGCATTCCTAAAAACGTTAAATGTTTAAATTCAATCATAAAATTATGTTAAGCAAAGAATTAAATTATGCTTATGATTTGTTAGTTAAATTTTTAAACACATAAACAATAAAGAAATAGCATGATAACAGTAAATATTGTTAAGCCTTTACTATGGGCCTAGTACTATGCAAACTACCATATGCGGACTATCTTCTAAATGCTCAAATCACTTTACAAAGTGGTTTATTGTCTCCAGATGACAAATCTGAGGTGCAAATATCCCAGTAAAATGGTCCTTGTGTCACTCAGTCCCCACACCACAATCTGCTTAGTAGAGTAGATGTTATCATGGTTCCCTCTGCCTTTCCATTCACCTCAATGCAAAATAGCAGAGAACAGAGTTACAAGTGCACAGAGACTATGGGCCTCCTGCCCCTTTGTAGACTCTGCACTCCTCCAGGCAACGGCAGCAAACAGACATGGCTCCTCCGCGGCCCCATCATCTGTCACCAGCTCATTTTTCTCTAGTCCTGCCCATCTCCCAGCCCCCTGAGACGTGAATGATAAGGGAGAGGGATGTGGCACTGCCACAACATCAGGAAAAGGGCCTTTTCCCCTTTGTTCCCCAAAACCTCACCAACCCCAACTACTGCAGAAAAAGTAAGTCCAGTTAATGAAAAGCTTAATTCCAGAATACTTCTCAAATAATCCAATTGTACTATTCATGAAGGAACTTGAAATACACTTTATAAGTACTAAGCAATAATTGATAGCAGGACTTATAGGATGTCTTATATTCTGATAACTCACTTGAATTAATGTTAGTTCTTTGTAAGACTGCACACAAATAGCTTTATTTTAAGGCAATGGGTTCCCTGCTTCTGCTCTTGCCCCTCAACACAAGGACCGGCGTGATTTTTTTTTTTTTTTTTTTGAGACAGAGTCTCGTTCTGTCTCCCAGGCTGGAGTGCAGTGGTGCAATCTCGGCTCACTGCAACTTCTGCCTCCTGGGTTCAAGCAATTCTCTTGCCTCCACCTCCAGAATAACTAGGATTAGAGGTGTGTGCTACTATGCCCGGCTAATTTTTTGTATTTTTAGTAGAGATGGGGTTTCGTTATGTTGGCCAGACTAGTCCCAAACTCCTGGCCTCAAGTCATCCACCCGCCTGAGCCTCCCAAAGTGCTGAGATTACAGGTGTGAGCCACCATGCCTGGTCAAAGTGATTATTTTTAAAAGATAGACCATGTATCTGCTCAAAACCATCCAATGGCCTCCATCTAGCTCTAAATAAAAGGCAAAATCAGGCAGAGTGCAGTGGCTCATGCCTGTAATCCCAGCATTCTGGGAGGCAAGGGCAGGAGGATTGCTTGAGCCCAAGGGGAACAAGGTCATAGTGAGCTATGTTCATGCCACTGCCCTCCAGCCTGAGTGACACAGCAAGACCCTGTCTCTAAAAAAAAAAAAAAAAAAAAAAACAAAGCCGAAGTCCTTACCGCGGCCTAAAGTACCTCGTAGATCATTGGGGAGACCTTTAAAGCCAGAGACTGTGAGTCAGGGCCTGGGCTAGAGTCCTTTAAAAGCTCCACAGGTGTTTCCTACGTGCAGCCATGTGGAGAATCACAGTCCTGCCTGACCTGACCTCATTTTCCAACTCTCTCTTCACCCAGTCCACTCCAATCACTGGGCCCCTTGCTGGGCCTATGCCCGGAAACTACACACCTCGCTGCTATTGATGAAAAGAGTTAAACTCTGTAAAATATTTGAAAAGATTTATTCTGAGCCAAATGTGAGTAACCAATGGTCTGTGACACAACTCTCAGGAGGTCCCGAGAACATGTGCCCAAGTCGGTCAGGCTACAACTTGGTTTTATACATTTTAGGAAGACGTAAGACATCAATCAATACATGTAAGATGGACATTGGTTCTGTCCGGAAAGAAGGAACAACTGGAAGCATGTGGGGTGTGGGGGTGAGGGACACAGTGGTAGCGGGGAGTTCCAGGTCGTAGGTGCTTGGCAGTTGGTTATTATCTAAAGACCTGGAATCAAGAGAAAGGAATGTCTGGTTATGATAAGGGGTTGTGAAGACCAAGATTTTATCATGCAGATGAAGCCTCCAGGCTTCAGAGAGAAAAGATTGTAAAGGTTTCTTACTAGACTTAAAAAGAGTCTGTGCTATCAGTCTTAAGTTCTCTGTGTTGATGTTAATGCTGATCAGCTGTGAGGCATGTCCAACTTCCACTTCCCACCATGGCCTGAACTAGTTTTTCAGGTTAACTTTGGAATTCCCTTGTCTGAGAGGAGAAGTCCATTCAGATATTGGAGGGGCTTAACAGTGCTTTTGCAGGAACTCATGGCTCATCCCTCACGCTTGCAGGTCTTTGCTCAAACGTCGTCTTTTCAGAGGATCCATACCTAACCACCCTCTGCACCCTTTACCCCGCATATTCTCTATTTTCCTTGTTTTTCTCAATAACAATTATCACCATCCTATAGATTTACTAATTTTTAATTATATTTCCTGCCCCACTCTATTTCACTAGAATGTAAACTCCACAAAGGCAGAAATCCTTGTCCCTTCTGTTTTCCTATATATCCCAAGAGTCTAGAAAAGTGTGTGGTATTTAGGCTGGGCATGGTGGCTCACGCCTGTAATACTAGCACTTTGGGAGGCCAAGGTGGGCGGATTGCTTGAGCTCAGGAATTTGAGACCAGCCTGGACAACATGGCAAGATCCCATCTCTACTAAAAGTACAAAAACATAGCCGGGTGGGGGAGTGCACACCTGTGGTCCCGGCTCCTCAGGAGTCTCAGGTGAGAGGATGACTTGAGCCTGGGAGGCAGAGGTTGCAGTGAGCTAAGATCGTGCCACTGCACTCCAACCTGGGCAACAGGAGTGAAACCCTGTCTCAAAAATAAAAAAGAAGAAGAAGAGCATATGGTATTTAGTAGGGGCTAAATAACTGGCTGTTGAATGAATGAATTATTTAAGTTTCTTCACCTTCTTTACATTAAAAATTTACAGGGTAAACCCTATTTTCATAGCTAAAACAAAGGTATACTTCAGCCTACTCCCTGTTTTGTTTTGTTTTTTTATCACAAAATACAAATTAATGGGATGCAAATTGAAAAGTTTTTCTTCTATTTGGGGTTTTGTTCCAATTTGTTAAAATCAAACGCGAGCCCTGAGTTCCTGCTTTATGCAGAACACCACATAGTGAACTCTTGTTCATTTGGAATGATTGGGGAGAACATAATCTGGGATCTGAAAATGAGGACATACATTTATAATTCAAGATTGCTGAAATTCAAAATATTGGATTACAGCATGAAACTCAGTTCACATTTTCTTCAATTATTCAGAAAACACTTCAGAATTTTACTGTGACTGGATGTCATCGGTAGAAATATTATTTTAAACTGGGCACAGTGGTGCCTGCCTGTAGTCCCAGCTACCCCAGAGGCTCAGGTGAGAGGATCACCTGAGCACAAGAGATCTGGACCATAGTTCTCTAAGCTGATCAGGTGTCTGCACTAAGTTTGGCATCCATATAGTGACCTCCCTGGAGCAGAGAACCGCCAGGTTGCCTAAGGAGGGGTGAACCTGACCAGGCTGGAAATGAAGCAGGTCAAAACTCTCACACTGGCCTGGGTGCAGTGGCTCACGCCTGTAATCCCAGCACTTTGGGAGGCCGAGGCAGGGAGATCACTTGAGGTCAGGAGTTGGAGATCAGCCTTGCCAACATGGCAAAACCCCGTCTCTACTAAAAATACAAAAATTAGCCAGGCGTGATTGTGGGCACCTGTAATCCCAGCTACTCAAGTGGCTGAGGCAGGAGAATCGCTCGAACCGTGGAGGTGGAGGTTGCAGTGAGCCAAGATCACACCACTGCACTCCAGCCTGGGTGACAGAGTGTGACCCTGTCTCTAAAAAAAAAAAAAAAAAGAAAAAAAAAACTCTATATGTTATTTTAGATTTCTAGGTGAATGAGTACTAATCACAGTGATGTTGCTAGTTATATAAATAGTAGAAGACATGGTACCAACCCTTGAAAGTTTATAGTCAAGCTATGAAGACAGATCATAAGAACTAAATAATTAGAAAAGTTATAAAGCAACATACCAATGAACATTCATTAAAATTTTTGCAAATTAAGACCTAAATGAGAAACTTTATAAAGGAGTAATCTTAGAAACCTTCTAGAGATGTGATCAGGGACTGGGTTTTGCAAAATGTAAGTATAAGAATGTTAAGCAGATTGATTCACTAGACAGAGGCATAATGCCTCTGATTAGTACAATGCTCTGTAAAGAGTAAATGGTTTAGTACATATTTTACAAGAAAAACTGATTCCTCTCATTTTCCAGTGAGTTGGAGCATCAGAAAAAAACTCTTTCATAATCAGGAGTGCATGTGAACTGAACAAGTCAAGATAAAAAGCACAATTTTAGAATGAGTGATTGATGCAATTAAAATTATTAGTAAGCAACAGATTGGCTATAAAGTAGCAAGTTTAAACAATCAGACTATGCCAGCAAGCATTTCTAGAATTTCCCCTTACTTTGAAAAAGAGAATAAAATAAACTTTGAAAAAGGGATTAAAAGAAATTGTTTTAAATGGAAAAAGAACCAGTCATTAAATTTTATTTTTGAAAAAACACTGAACTATGTTGTTGACAGTATTCAAATAGGTAAATTAAGGAGCATAAAAATGACATATAAGAAATACAGCATATTTTTGATTTGGAACAAAAGCACCCCTGAAGTTTCTAAAATCAATATACTGTACCTTAGTTAAGCAACAATGAGCTTTCTCTGGAGTTTTTTCATAGCTAACCATATGACTATTTCTTGAATGTTCTTAATCTGAATTAAATTCCTTTGTTTTTCACTAATAAAAGTACCATATAACTTAAGCTAATTATAAAATTTTTCGTTGTTACTCAATATATGAGGACTGAATTAAAATTCTTTGGCCAGATGAATAAATTAATTTCTCCAGGTATATATCTTCACTAGTTTTCCTGATTGAAATGTTGGCAAGTTGAGAGTTTCCCAGTGAGTTTTGCTTCCCATGAAAACAACCATGAGAACTCCAGAAATGGCCTTCTCGGGCCAGGCTTCGTGACTTCAGGCCTTCGGTTAGAAGGGTCCAATAATGGCAATGCATTAGAAAACTTCTGATTTCTTCCTCTTTTTAGAACTGTTGAGAGAGAAATGTGGGGGGAAGTGTAAGTGGAATTATTTCACTTAGAAAAAGTCATTGAGTATAAAATGTTCTGAAATATTTTCTTTTTTGTAATATAGTATAAATTTGTTTTACATAAATCTACCATCTGATTCAGGATGATTAGCAATCTACCTCTTTTAATCCTTGAGAGAAGGCTGGAAAGTGCAATTGAAATTTTTCTCTTTTTGAGTCATCTCCAGTAAGCTGTCATTAATTCACTTCTTATGTGTGTTGCTATTGTTTATTTGCATGGGTTTTTTGATTTCAAAATAGAACTGGTCTCAGATGCAGCTGTCCTGGCTTGTTGTTTGAATCTTTGCACATTCCAATAGCATTTTCCGCTGGAATGTTGAATTTAATGAATGAAAGACCAGATGTTCCAGGTACATTCAGCCTGGGTAGAGGAGGGCATAAATGACAGGGTCCCAGTGCCTTTTCAGATAGTTAATATATTAGCATTCATGTTAACTCTTCAAAAATATGTCCCCCTAAATGTAAGCTTAACGTGGTCTGTTAAAGTGAAATTTATGATATCTTCCAAAATGTTGTTGGATCACTTCACAGATAATACGAACTCATTTACATTATCTGATAATATGAAAAGAACCATCACAGAAACAGCTATTCTGCTATAACATAATAATTTAATTACTATGAAATCTCAATTGATTCAATATATAATGTTATAAAAAATTTATTTCAATGGTGAAAAGGCAGATAGAGACTAGAGAGTATCAAACACTCAGTAGCAAAGTTATTTTCCCTGAAAAAAAATCAATAGGTTTTTAAAGTTACAAGTGAAGAGTTAAAAAAAAACTAAGAATTGCTGTATAAATCCAGTGTCTGATTATATCTGACTTTGCTAGAGAGTAATGGCCTTTATTTTATTTTAGTCAGTAGCTATGTTAGTTTGCTAGGGCTGCCATAACAGTACCACAGACTGGGGTCACTTAAACAACAGAAATGTATTTTCTCACAGTCCTGGAGGCTGGAAGTCTGAGATCAAGGTGTTGGTAGGGTGGGTTCCTACTGAAGGCTTTGAGGAAAGGATGTGTTCTAGACCTCCTTCCTTGGCTTGTGGATGGCGTCTTCTCCCTGTGTCGTCACATGGTCTTCCCTCTGTGCCCATTTGTGTTCAAATTTTTTCTTCTCAGGACACCAATTATACTGGATTAGAGTCTATTCTAATGGCCTCATTTTAACTTTACCGCTTTGAAAACACCCTGTCTTTAAATAGAGTCACATTCTGAGATACTGAGGGTTAGGACTTCAACCTATGAATTTTGGAGGAACACAATTTAGCCTTTAACACTAGCGCTATAAATGGCTTCTAATATACTTTGAGCATCTGCTCTTTTCATAACCAAAGTAAAACAGCTGCTTTGGTTAAGTTATAGCTTCTTCCTCCTATCTAATTCCACGGTCATGTACAGTTTTGTATCACTTTATAACCAATAGCACATCACATAATGTAAATTATGTTCCCAAACAAATGGATTACTTTATGAACAACTGTCATTAAATTGAATGCCATAGAAAGATACCTACAAACTGGAAAGGCACAGTAGACCTGCGTTCTGGTGCAAATTCTCCCACTGGCCAGCTTTGTGACTCAACTTCTTTGAACTTTAGTTTTCCTCACAGAGCTGTGACAATCAAATAAAATCATTATTGTAAGAGTGCCTGGAGAAACCATAAAATGTTATGAAGATATAAGACTGTTAAAACATTTTGTGTGAAATATAACACACAGGTAAAGAAAAATATACAGTCATATCATGTAAATTACAGTTTTGTTTCTTCTTTCCAGTCATTATACTTTTATGTTTTCTTCTCACCTTACTGTACTGCCAAAACCTCCCATACAAAGTTGAATAGAGTTTTCATCTTGAGTGGAGGTTATGGTGAACACCTAAAACAGGATCAAGATTCTCTGGAAGAATTTGTGAGAGACCTGATTTCTTTCATAAATGTTTAGTAGAGCTGCCAGTGAAGCTATCTAGGCCTTTACTTGGCCCCATTATCTCTCCTTTGAAGATAATCTGTCTTTCTGCACTAAGACTTTTTTTGTCATTGGTCTTCTGCTGTTTCACTACAGTGGGTTCTAAGTAAGGATTTCTTTTCTTTTTTTTTTTTTTTTTTTTGTAATTTACTCAGCTTGAGATTCACTGGTCATCTGTAATCTGTGAATTGTTATCTTTCATGGCTGGAAAATTCTCAGCCATTATCTCTTCAAATATTACCTTTTCCCTTGTCTCTGTCCCCTCCTTCTGGAACTCCAGTTAAACCTATGTTAGATCTTCACACAGTATCCTTTATGTTTATAATCCTCTTTCATATTGTTTCTATACGTTGTTTCCAAGATAATTTCTTCTGATATACTTTATAGTTCACTGACTTCATCTTTAGTTGCCTCTAATGTTAAAACTATCTGCTAAGTTCAAAACTTTTAGTTATGCTTTTAATTTGCTTTTGGTAGTTACATTTGATTATTTCCAATGTGTCATATTTACTCTTCTCAGTTATTACTTATCTTTGTGCCTGGTTATCTTTTTTATTCTTTTTTGAGACAGAGGCTTGCTCTGCCGTTTAGGCTGGAGTGCAGTGGCACGATCTCGGCTCACTGCAACCTCTGTCTCCCAGTTCAATCAATTCTCCTGCCTCAGGCTCCTGAGTAGCTGGGACTACAGGTGCATGCTACTACGCCCAGCTAATTTGTGTATTTTTAGTAGAGACGGGGTTTCACCATGTTGACCAGGCTGGTCTTGAACTCTTGACCTCGTGATTTGCCCATCTCAGCCTCCCAAAGTGCTGAATTACATGCGTAAGCCATTGCACCAGGCCATGCCTGGTTATCTTTGATGCATTACAAATGCATTTTTAAAAGGATTTATAGGAATAATTTAAGGCTTACAGTGAAGGAACTTTGCTCAAGAAAGGATCTGTGCTTGCTCCTGCCCGTGAGGGTCAGAGGCAATTCAAACTGACTAGGGGATTTGAACAGAGCTGGTTGTCTTGCTTGTGGTTGACCCCCAGGCTGTAGCCCTTGGAAGGTTCAGCTTATTTGTGAGAGGCATCACTGCTTCAAACCCCACTCCAAGCAAGATCTGGACTTTGATTTTTGTCTTCCAGGTCCTCAAGCCTGTCAAATGAAGGTTCTAATATTAAAGAATTATAAAATGACATCAACACAAAAGTGACTTCTTTCTTGCTTTTCTCTCTAGGTTCTCATTTTCCTTCCATTGTTGGCCTAAAAATGTCTTACTGTCTTGTCATCTCTTTAATATTTCAAGAAATGTTTTAAGATGTTATATCCAGCCTTTTTAGTTGTCTTCAGCTGGGGGACGGAGAGGGGAAATTGATTTGAATAATTTAGATCAACATTACTATAAACAGAAAGTTCTCACATAAGTTATTATTAAAGAAAATGGGTGTTAGTGCAGAGGAAAGGAGAACCGGTATGTATTGAGAATATTGTAGGTCAGGACTTCTTTCATACAATTATTAAAAGAATGCTTCAAGGTAGATAGTACTTTTATTTTAAAGAGGTAAAGCTGAATTCTTCAGAGGTTAACTAGCTAGGCCAAGGTCACCTGGCTATTAAGTAATTTGTAGTCTGGAATTCAACACAGATATTTCTAGCACCAAATAGCTATTTTCATGATAGCACATTGTTATGATATCTTCTATTTTTTCCCTCTTGTTCTTTTCATTTCGAAAAATTTTAGACCATCAGAGAAGCTTCAAAAATAATACAATAAAATCCAGATACTCTTTACTTAGATTCACCAGTTGGTAAAATTTCCACAGTTACTTTTTCTTTCATTCATCCTCTCTATCTCTCTTTCTTCTCCTTCTCCCTCCTTCCTTCCCTCTCTTCCTCTTTTCCTTTTTCCATACCTTCCTCTTCCATTTGATAGTTAGACTCAGACACTTTGACAGTTCAACCCAATACTTTATCACATATCTTCTAAAAACAAGGCTGTTCTACATCCACAATACGATTATCACTCTGAAGAAAGTAAATATTGATACAATGCCATTATCAATATAGAATCAATTTTAAATTCAGGATCCAATCAAGGATCATGCATTTCATATATTAGTCATATCTATGACTTCTCATTTTAAAAACGAATGATTAGAAAGATTTGACAAGATACATGCACACAAATAATGATTTGGGTGAGAAGAGGAATGCAAACTTTTTAGTTCATACCCTGCTGCATTGTTTTAATTTTTTTCAACTAGCATGTCCAACTTATGTAATTTTTAAATACATATATACACACACTTTTTTTTCTCTTTTTGAGATTGGGTTTTGCTCTATTGTCCAACCTGGAGTGCAGTGGCATGATCATAGCTCACTGCATTCTTGAACTCCTAGGCTCAAATGATCCTCCCAGTTCAGTCTGCTGAGTAGCTAGGACTATAGGGGTATGCCGCTACACTTGGATAATTTTTTTTTTTTTTTTTTTTTTGTAGAGACAGGGTCTCACTATGTTGCTCAGGCTGATCTTGAACTCCTGCCTCAAGTGGTCCTCCCACCTTAGCCTCCCAAAGTGCTGGGATTATAAGTGTGAGCCACCATGCCTGGCCTTAAACCAATATACGTTTTAGTGAAGGACCACTTTTTAAAATAATTTATGATGTTCATGAAATATTGATATTTCTGCTTAGATTTTTCTCTTACTATACTGCAGGTTCCCTATTTGCTAAAAAATATTTGATTTTCTGGGACAATATGTTGGATTAGGAAAATTCTGAAAACAATTACTTTATACTTGACAATGTCATTATAAATTTAGTCTATTTTCCTAAAAAGTAGAGTCACCAACTTAAAACACTCAAAGAACCCATTGGTACTAAATCACAATTTAATTGAAAAAAAAAATAAGCAATCTTAAAGGATTTCAGGAGATTATATTCAAAGCTACAATAGTATTTTGTAGTGAAGTGGCACTAGTCTAGGTATCTGAAAATACGAATGCTATTCCTCAGGAAGGCATTCTTTGGGAAAAGGCATATAGTTTTTAAATCACTGGAAGAAAAGGAGAAAGAAAAAAGAAAAATAAAATCAGAAAACATTATTTCAAATCAAGACTCCACTATTGGCCCAGCCCATGGCTCAGCCATGTGTAATTCCAGCACTTGGGGTGGCCAAGGTAGGCAATGGCTTGAGACTGCAGTTTGAGACCAGCCTGGCCAATATAGGGAGACCCCATCTCTACAAAAAATACAAAAACTTAACCAGGTGTGGTAGTGCACACTTGTAGCCCCAGCTATCCCAGAAGCTGAGGTGGGAGACTTGCTTGAATCCGGGAGGTCAAGGCTGCAGTGATCACACCACAATGACAGAGACCCTGTCTCAACAACAACAAAAAAAGACTCCACTATTTACTACACTTGTAACCTAAAGCAGTCATTTCACCTTGTTGAACTTCAGGATTTTTTTTCATTTATAAATTGGGAGATTATAGTATTTACTCTTTAAGTTTATTCTAAGGAAGAATTAGAATGTGGAAGATGTTTTACAAAATCTAAGACACACACACAAAGAAATGTTAATTTTTTTATTTCAGACACTAATTCTGTAAAATGATATTATATTCTCCCGCTTGACAGAACCTGTTTGAAAATTTTGAAGATAATCTCAGCTAGAGGGATTAATTCCATCACTGGCAAAGTACATTCCTTCTGCTTATGTTAATTTTGAATTAAAAACATGCTTATCTCTATTATTACTATCAATCATAACTCTTGACTGGGGATTTGCTTAAAGAATCTTTTCATGCTAAATGAATATGGGAGTTATTTTTCTTCCTTTACTGCACAACTATTAACCTTTTTATGTACTTCATATATAGCAGAAAATGAAAGTATTACAGTGGAAGAGAAAAACTGTGTTAAGAATCTGTCTGATTTTAGTAGAAAATTTTCGTGGTATAGCATTGGCTTGAAATGTTTAATTCTGGTCAAGAGATTACAGTAATTACATTAGTGTCTATTGGCCGCTGGGTCTTACCAGCAGCCATTATAATTCACATCAGAGGCCAGGTGCAATGGCTCACGCCTGTAATCCCAGCACTTTGGGAGGCTGAGGCAGGCAGATCACTTGAGGCCAGGAGATCAAAACCAGCCTAGCCAACATGGTGAAACTCCGTCTCTACTACAAACACAAAAATGAGCCAGGCGTGGTGGCATGGGCCTGTAGTCCCAACTACTCAGGAGGCTGAGGCAAGAGAATCACTTGAACCTGGGAGGGGGAGGTTGCAGTGAGCTGAGATCGCTCCACTGCACTCCAGCCTGGGTGACAGAGAGAGACTCTGTCTCAAAAAATAATAACAATAATAATTCACATCAGAAGGAAAGTGAATACACCTGACAATGTGCTATAAATTAGGGCAAACCTATTCTATCCTGTACTCAGGTATTTGTTAGATTAAAATGAAGCTAAATAAAGCTAGATAAACTAGATAAAATTTTCACTACACCAGGGGCAGGGCTCACACCTGTAATCCCAACACTGGGAGTAGGGGGCAGGAGAATCACTTGAGACTAGGAGTTCGAGACTGGCCTGGGCAACATAGCATAGCTCTACAATTTTTTTTTTTTTTTCACTTAGCTGGCGTGGCAGTTCGTATCTGTAGCCCCAGCTATTCTGGAGGCTGAAGCAGGAGGATCACTTGAGCCCAGGAATTTGAGGTTACAATGAGCTATGACTGTGCCACTGCACTCTGGGCAACAGAACTAGAACCTGTCTCTAAAAAAGAAAATTTTTTTTAAATTTTGCTAGATAAAAGCTTCTGGATAAAGATAGAAATATACCTTTTTACTTACTATTTTTGAAGAATTTTTGTCTCAATGTATTAACAATATAGAAACAGTATCTTGTATAGGACTAGGAAGATGGAAAACTAAAAATAGATCGCTGTAATCCTGGTGAATCCAGGTAAGGGATCCATCCTAAAACATCTATACATTGCTAACAGTTATTCTGATTTGAAAAATAAAGTTAAAGCTCTTGTTTGTATGTTTGATTCTAATAAAAGTAAGAATAGAACAGAGTGGTTTTGATCTGTAAGATGTGTTTGCTGAATTGTGGGTGCGAGGTTGACAGGGTCAGATAATTTTGATTATAGAGCTGGTTCTGTCAATAACCCTGACCTTGAGCAAGTCACATCAGTTTCTGCACAGATAAAATAAGGGAGTTGGATGAAAAAGGTTTTAAAATCCCTTCCAGTTGTAAAATTACACAATTCTGTGAGGTATTTTAAAATTTAATATTGGATTGAAGATGACTCTTCGGGATCATTCTCTTTCTTTCAGCCTTTTCCTGATTCAGTGTTAATTCTTGAGCATAGCTTAGTGTTATGCAACATAACCTTTTGTCAATCATTGGTTAGGAACCATCTTTTTCCCCACCCTCACCTTCACCCTCTTCCCTAACATACACCTTCCACAGTGGTTAAAAGAAAGACCCAGTGTCAGACTGAGGAAATTCATCCTAAGGCAGTGTCAGGGAAGAGTGGGCAGAAGGCCAGGAGAGCATTGCGGGGTGAAAAGAGTCCATACCATTGGTTCTTAGCTTCAAGACCTAAATCATGGAATTAAAGTATCCCAGTCTCTGCATCCTGCTTCCTGGAAAGAGAGAATCCTGACTCAGCTACTCAAGTGTATTGGATGCAACTTGGCAAAAACGAACCTATATCCAAATTGAATTGCTATATCAGGTGCTATGCCATTCAGAGCTTGGGGAGTTTTGCTGTGGGAGAACCCTGGTAGAATTTGGATGATGATGAGAGGCCATCTTCCTTCTCACCCTTGGAATTATCATGAACGAGGCTAATAGACAGAGGTCCACATTGGGATGGCTGGAATCACATCTCTGCAGGAGAATAGAGGTTCTTGGCAGGGTGGTCAGCAACCACTGAACATTACCAGGGACAAATCCCTCACACTTAGGACAACCAAAATCAGAAGGCACAACAAGAAGCCAGCAGTTACCGAATTTAGCCTCAAGGGACATTTGAGTTCTCTCTCCACCAACAGACAGTAACAGGGGAACTACAACAATGCTAGAAGAAAGCTGGAAAGCCTGCCAGTCAAGTGGTGGGTGCTTGGGGCCATTATAAACTGGAGTATGAAGGGAATTATAATCTTATCTATACATTGAGGTTGTTGAAGCCTGCCTACATAGATTACATTTCAACTATAAAAATTTCTTAAAGTGAAGGCCAGCAGGAAGTTAATAAGAGAATGTTAATAAGATCATTTCTGTACATTACACATACACATTCATCAAGAAAGCATGGTGGGGAGAAATAAGAACCCATCCTTGTAGGTGCTAACTCAATGAATACCAGTTCACATTCTCAAATCCTTTTGTTTGTTTGTTTCATTCATGTAAAAGTTGTTACATATCACAAGAACTATATCTTCATTTGAATGTTTCCACATAACATTTCTTCTTTAGTCATGTATGTCATGACTAAGAAGAGCTCTATGTATTTAACCACAACTTTTCAACAAACACTATTTACTGAACGTGTTACAACCTTTAAAATCTTATTTTTATTATTTATTTTTAAATTTTCCTTTTTGAGACAGAGTCTCGCTCTGTCGCCCAGGCTGGAGTGCGGTGGCGCGATCTCGGCTCACTGCAAGCTCCGCCTCCCAGGTTCACGCCATTCTCCTGCCTCAGCCTCCTGAGTAGCTGGGACTACAGGCGCCCGCCACCGCGCCCGGCTAATTTTTTGTACTTTTTAGTAGAGACGGAGTTTCACCGTGGTCTCGATCTCCTGACCTTGTGATCCGCCCGCCTCGGCCTCCCAAAGTGCTGGGATTACAGGCGTGAGCCACTGCGCCCGGCTATTTTTATAATTTCAAAATAAATCACTTTTATAAAGCTATTGGCTTAGTCACTAAGCTACTACTCTGGAAAACACAAGTAAACTTTGAAAGATTACGGCACATTTGCTCATTACATTCTTATATCATTTAATACAAAACTGTATATACAATTTATAAAATAACTTTGGTGAAGAGGTATGAAATCAAGCCTATCTCTAAAATCCAAGCAGAAAACCACTTCAGCAGATATAATGTCTTATCATTGTATATGTTAAAAATCTCTCAATCAGCTTCCACGAACTTACAGCCTGTTCTGTTTCATACAGGTATTCAAAAATATGTCCAAGATACACTAAAGAGCAGATACTGTCATTTTCCCAAATGCTAGAAAATTGTAAACATATATATGTATTTATATTTTGTATTTATACAAATATATAAGCATATAACATTACATATATACACTTTAACCTGAAAAAGCATATATCAAAATGTTAATAGTGGGCAATTCTAGACTTAGACTTACTTATAAATTTTATCTTCTTTCAGCTCATTTTCCAGGTTTTCTAAAATATCTATGTATTATTTTTGAAGCATAAATATTATTGAAACCCTATATATGAGTATTTTGTGGCTTGGAAAGATGGCCCTAATAAAAGGTGGTTAATTGGTAGTGCACTTCCAACTACAGGGAGTATAATTGCCCAAAGGCCTCTGCTGCTGTTCTCCAAAAATCTGTCTCTGCATCCGTGCCAAGGCCATGGTGATTGAACCTGACAGAGTTACTATTGCAGTCTCCTTCCTGGGAAATGTAGACTCTTCTGATGGCAGAGGAGTCCACATCTCCCAGCTCTTCTACTAAAGTACTCCACAAGGTCTTGCTGAACTTTCTCTGCACTACATGGCAGTCTAGGATATTACCAGTCACCTTCCTATCTTTCTTTGCTTCACTTGGGGTCAGACTTATTTCCCCTATCTATCTATCTAACTCCCAGCCTCTCCCGACTTTCTTTCACAGATTCTTATCTTATTAGGGTCCCCAACTACCAGGCCACGGGCCAGTACTGGTCTGGGGGCTGTTAGGAACTGGGCCACACAGCAAGAGATGAGCAGCAGGTGAGCCAGTGAAGCTTCATCTGTATTTACAGCCACTCTCCATCACTCCTATTACCTCCTGAGCTCTGCCTCCTGTCAGGTCAGTGGTAGCATTAAATTCTCATAGCAGCACGAACCCTATTGTGAACTGTGCATGCAAGGGATCTAGGTTGTGCACTCCTTACGGGAATCTAATGCCTTATGATCTGTCACTGTCTTCCATCAACCCCAGATAGGATTATCTATCAGGGCTCCCACTGATCCTACATTATGGTGAGTTGTATAATTATTTCATTATATATTACAATGTAATAATAATAGAAATAAATGTAATGCTCTTGTGGCCTTGGCACAATAAATGTAATGCTCTTGAATCATCCCAAAACCATCCTTTCCACTGTTCCATAGTCTGTGGAGAAATTGTCTTCCACAAAACCCATCCCTAGTGCTAAAAGTGTTGAGGACCATTGCATCTAATCATGTCTTGATGTCTGCTTCTCAGAGAAGTTGAAATAACACAGGCTACAAAGCAGGATACCCCATTATTATATTTTGGTTGGAAAAATGTATCCATGTGTGTTTGTGTTCACATTATATATTTATACATATAAATATAAGCATACATAGATCTATGTATGTCTGAATAGAAGAAAAGACAGAAGAGTGGCTTTCTCTTGATAGAATAATTATAGATAATTTTTTACTTGCCTGTATTTTCTTAAAGTTCTATGATAAATATGTATTATTGTGCAATAAAAAAGTAAACTTTTACATGTATTGATTTTGTTCAATCCACAACAGATTTATTTGTACCTAACTTTGCATTTTACCGGACTATTTAAATAATCAATATATTCATTTACTTCTTCACTGAAGTATTTGCTATGCCTACTATGGACGAGGTCCTGTACAAGGAGCAATGGCAGATGGAAAGGTAAAGGTGAATCAGTGAAGTCAGGAAAGTGGGGATCTAAATGGCGATGAGTGGTGAGTACCTCGAGGGAGGCGCAAAGCCAGTGCTAAAGGTTCAAAAGATGAAAAGAGAGTATCTGTTTGGAGGACTGGGAAGAGTGAGTGCAGAGGTGGCATTTCAGTTAGACACTGAAGGAACAGGAAACTTTCTTTTTAATTTGGAATTTTGTTTAAACAACCTCTGCAGTTTGGATCACAGCTTAGGAGTCCTTAGGAGTTTGAGACTGAATTTGTTCATTCTATCCCCTGTTTCTGAGCACAGGTAATATTGCTCACCACTTTCCACCCCCATCTTCTCACCCACCATCTTTCTCCCAATGAGGTCTCCTTGTGATCCCAGTCCTGAACCTCAGCCAGGGAGTCATTATCTAAGGTTACAGTACTCTTGATTTTATGGCCACCTGATGTGGTTTCCTCACATTCATTTCTAGGTTTAAAAGCAATCTCATTATTTTTAAAGATGCTTTTCATTTTTATAGTGATCACATCTCCCTTTCTACTGATGGTCACCGTGGGTTTTGCCAGGCAGCCCAGTTTCCTGCTGGCTCTCCCTGTTCCTTCAGTAACAAAATCTGTGAATTCCATCTGAAAGTGCCTGCTTTAATTGGATCAGCTCTGTTTCTGGAGCTTCAAAAGTGAGACATGTCCGGGCTCACCAGAAGAAGACATGTTATGGAGCAGGTCCTATACTGATGGGTAAAAATGGAAGAAATGGCAGACACGACAGCAAAAGCCTAGGTCCTGACACTCTGCCTTCACTTCACAAAGCAGTTGGCTTTACAAATATGCAACACACATCTGATTTCTCTATGGAAAACAGCATAGGTACACCATTATCAGGATTGTCTCTCATTTTATCTAAAGGACTAGAATCATTTGTTTAAAAGTGGCCTAGTACACTCCTCCCACAGTATCCTGGGAGGATTTGTTCCAAGAATACCTCCACCTCCAGTCCCCATGGATACCAAAATCCTCAAATGCTCAAGTCCCTTATATAAAATGACATAGTATCTTCATATCACAGACATCCTCTCATATACTTTAATCATCTCTAGATTAGTTACAATGTATGATTTATGATACCAAATACAACGTAAATGCTACCTATTGTATTTTTACTTGTATTAGTTTTTATTATACTGTTACTTGTTGTTTTGTTATTGTTATTTTTATTATATATTTTCCATCTACAATTGGTTGGATTTGTGGATGTGGCACCCACAGATACAGAGGGCCGACTGTACTGCAGTCTTTCCAAGTTTGGAAACATCACTCAGAAAATGTTTTAAATTGTTTTGTCATGGATAGAATGTCTTTCTGCCTGTTCGTATGCCCGTCTGATATACTGATTATTAGTATAAATGGGATAGAGTCGGGGTAGGAGTGTGCCTTATTAACATAATCTAATGTCAAATTCTGCTACATGAGCCTATGTTACTGGGCTCACCACAAGCTTAAAATTGAAATCCTGCATTAGCTTGTCACTTTGAATACATTTCCTTTTTCAAAGAGCCCTATCCAAATCTCACAAGACTGTTCAGACTCAGGAACCATTAAACACATAAAAGCACCTCCTAATTACTTCCTTATCTCAAACGTCCTGCCTGTTCTTTGCTGTTAATAGATGAGTTGTTAGAAACTAAAAATCCTGACATTATCACATGGAAAGAAAAGTAGTTCAAAGAAGAAAAAAAAAACAATAGAACACAAAGTTCTTTCGTGAAATGCTGACTTTGAGAGTAACATAGACAAAGCAGTTATTCATAAATCTGAGGTAATATTCTTTTCACTTTTATTTAAAGAAATGCTATAGTAGCTGAAACTGGAGTCTACAAATGTTTCCTTCACATGTCATTTTTTCCTCCAATTCAGATACACAGACTTATGATTATAAAGTTCTTCAGAACGCATAAGCTTTTCCATTTTACAATAGCAAGCATTTCCACATTTATTTTGGAAAAGAAATGTTCAGAAAATTTTGTGAATTTTTCTAGTCGGTAAAGCAATAATGAGGCCTAGGAATATGAAGATGATCAACGCCTCTCCTTCGTCCACCTTTAAGTACCACCACAATCAGTTTGTTTCCCTTTTTTTGTAACTCATGTGAGAATTTTGTTCTAAGATGAAGGGAAAGAAGTGGGTGGGCTGTTCTACAGGGCTATACAATTTGGACTGAACAGTCTTGTTGAAAACTTGCTGTGTCCAGGAGTGGTAGCTCACGCCTGTAATCCCAGCACTTTGGGAGGCCAAGGGAGGAGAATCACTTGAGGTCAGGAGTTCGAGACCAGCCTGGCCAACGGGGCAAAACCCCATCTCTACTAAAAATACAAAAATTAGCTGGGTGTGGTGGCGCAGTCCTGTAGTCCCAGTTACTTGGGAAGCTGAGGCAGGAGAATCGCTTGAACCCAGGAGGCGGAGGTTGCAGTGAGCAGAGATCACACCACTGAACTCCAAGCCTAGGCGACAGAGTGAGACTTCGTCTCAAAAAAGAAAACTTGCGAACCCGGGAGGCGGAGCTTGCAGTGAGCCGAGATCACGCCACTGTCCTCCAGCCTGGGCGACAGAGCGAGACTCCGTCTCAAAAAAAAAAAAAAAGAAAAGAAAACTTGCAGTGGGCGCGGTGACTCACGCCTGTAATCCCAGCACTTTGGGAGGCCGAGGCGGGCGGATCACGAGGTCAGGAGATCGAGACCATACTGGCTAACACGGTGAAATTCCGTCTTTTCTATCAAAACACACACACACACACAAAATTAGCAGGGCGTGGGGGCGGGCTCCTGTAGTCCCAGCTACTCGGGAGGCTGAGCGGGGAGAATGGCGTGAACCCGGGAGTTGGAGCTTGCGGTGAGCCCAGATCGCGCCTCTGCACTCCAGCCTGGGCGACAGAGCAAGACTCTGTCTCAAAAAAAACACTTGCTGTGTGCTGGGCATCCTGCCACTGCTGGGTTCAGCAGGGCAGGAAAGTTGCGGGTGGGGATGGGGAGAGGGAAACTGCATGTACAGAAATACAAATACAGGAAAGACCATACAGAGTTTATTTTCTTAATTTGTAGTTTGTATACTTTTGAAAACAGGAACTCCTTTTTAATCTGTGTTTCAAAATGTTGGTCCCCACATGACAGTAATTGTCTTTTTGTCTATTTCGTTTTCTAAACTTGGGACCTATATGAAATCACAGATTCATTACAATCACCCCATAGTCCCCAAAGGCTGCCCCTCCTCCAGCCCCAAGATCTGGGGCTGAGACATCCTTGTTGTCTGTTCATAGATGGGTAGTGTTGTGAGTTACAGAGCAATTCTGCTGCAAATATGATCAGCATTAGGCCCCCAAGTCTCACAAAAGACTGGGTTGAATTGGGGAATTTTTCTGCCACCTTAGCACAGTTGCAAAGCCAAGAGAATTCTATGTCCAGATAACAAGGCAAATAAGATGAAATTCAACCAGGATGGGAGAAGAGTGACACGGACAAGGTGAGTCCTAAAGACTACTATTTGGGGAAATTTATGAAGTTTGGGGAACAATAAGGCCAGTAGCAAACCAAGGAAGACGTGAAATCCTCATTTATCTTCCATTCCACCACACCCCCACCCCTGTCAAGGAACCCATTTCAGAGAGGTCAATGCTGCTCAGATTTTTTTGTCTGCTGCCCTCTCAAGATTTCTTTTTCTTCAATACTTTTAACTGTTGTGGAAATGAGGTCAGTACTCTGTGATTGTCATTTTGTTCCAAATTCTTGGAATATTTTATTATTTACAAAGGTTTCCCTACTGACTTAGGACAGGAAAAAATATAAATGTGCAAAACCTGAGAGTCCGAATAATAAAAATTTCAGTTATCATGGCTTTGGTTAAACCAAAGTTATTCCCAAAGAGTTTTTCAGAAATATTTAGGAACAACTTTTGAATAATTTTATTTTGACATCTTAGTAATCTAGTCATTGCTAAAAATTCAGAAAACGCCAGCAAAAAGGTACAAAGAATAAAACAAAGATCACTCCTAATTTTACCACCCCAAAGCATTCTGTTATGTTTTAGAATCTATCTTTCCAGACTTTTTTCTATACATACCCACATTCAGACATACACCCACATTTTTTTAAATTGGATCATAGTATTTTTGACAATCTATCATGAAATCTACCTCCTTCACATAATATTATATTATGACATCTTTTCATGTCAATGTGTATAAATCTACATTCTTTTTAACCACTACATCATATTTTATTGTACTAATGCACCATAATTTAACTCATTACCTAGTAAGACGTATTAGGGTTGTTTTCTTTTTTTTTTTTTTTTTTTTACTATTATTAAGGAATGTTGAGGTAAGCATCCTTTGACACACATCTTCAAATATACACCCAGTTATTTCTTCCTAGGAGTGGAAGAGGTCAAACAGTTTACATATTTAAAATTCCAATACATGTCGTCAAACAGCCTTGCAGGAGGCTTACGCTGATTATACTCCCACTCCCAGGATACAAGAATGCCTCTGTCTCCACCATACCAACACTGGAGTTTGGCTTTTTAAAAAAATCTTTACCATTAATAAACAAACGAAGAAAGAAATGTATCTTATTAGTTTTTTCAAGTGAAATTGACTACAGAGATTGAATTTATTTTCCTATATTTTTAACTATTAGTGATATTTTCTTTTTATTTATTTATTTATTTTTGAGATGGAGTCTCACTCTGTCACCCAGGTGGGAGTGCAGTGGCGCAATCTCGGCTCACTGTAACCTCCGCCTCCCAGGTTCAAGCGATTCTCCTGCCTCAGCCTCCCGAGTAGCTGGGATTACAGGCATGTGCCACCACGACTGGCTAATTTTGTATTTTTAGTAGAGACGGGATTTCACCATGTTGACCAGGATGGTCTTGAACTCTTGACCTCATGATTCACCTGCCTCAGTCTTCCAAAGTGCTAGGATTACAGGGGTGAGCCACCGCACCCAGCTGATATTTTCTTTTTAAAAAATTCTTTGGACCCTGTGGGTTTTTCCCCCTTATGATTTTTAATAATCTTTTGCATATTAAGAATATTAACTCTTAGTTTCTGTAGACTATAAGTTCCATGAGGGCCAGACCATCTTCTTAATCATCATATACATAGCCAGCCTCTAGTGTAACGCCTGACTCAGGATAGCTATTAAAAAAATTTGTGAAATGACTGACCTTGCTCATCATATATGTTCTAAGTCTATTTTCCCCGTTTGCTGTGTTTCATCTTATTTTTTTCATTTTTTCTCTTCCAAAAGTTTTTAAACCTCATATAGTAAAAATCTATCGATATATTCCTTCGTGATAGATGGCATTTAAGTCATACAGTTCACATATCAAGATTGTGACAATAATAGCAACAAATATTTATGTGATACTTCACGTGCAAAGCCTTTACATATGCTGTTTTACATATACTTTACATATGCTTTACATATAATGTTGCAAACTCTTTACATATGTTCATTTATTTAATCCTTGTAACAAGTCTTTTATGTGGTCAAGTATGTCATACCAATGCCTCCCTACCCCAACACCAATAATTCCTCTTTTTTTTTGAGACAGAGTCTTGCTCTGTTGCCTGGCTGGAGTGCAGTGGCGTGATCTCTGCTCACTGCAAGCTCCGCCTCCCGGGTTCATGCCATTCTTCTGCCTCAGCCTCCAGAGTAGCTGAGATTACAGTGGTGTGCCACCACACCCAGCTAATTTTTTTGTATTTTTAGTAGAGACAGGGTTTCACCTTGTTAGCCAGGATGGTCTCGATCTCCTGACCTCGTGATCCACCCGCCTGGGCCTCCCAAAGTTCTAGGATTACAGGTGTGAGCCACTGCACCCGGCCTCAATTATTCCTCTTTTAAAAAAAAAATGGTCTAACTATTCTTCTTCATTGATTTCATTAATTTTGATATATAATGTATTTACATTTTCAAACTCAGAAATAGGAAAGGGGATGAAATGAGATGTCTGTCTCTCCTTTGGTTGCCCATTTCGCTTCCCTTCCCAGGACAGTGTGTGTGTGTGTGTGTGTGTGTGTGTGTGTGTGTGTGTGTGTGAGTGTGTGATTTTTCCTTTCTTTACAGCAATCATAGCATGCTATACACAGTGTTCTGCAACCTGGTTATTTTATTTCACTTAATAAAATATCCAGGTGCTTTTAAACTCATTTTGTCAACTTTTGACTGTGACTGAGTTAAGCTTATAATCGCAGGGCAGGGTGCGGTGCCTCATTCCTAAAATCCTAGCACTTTAGGAGGCTGAGATGGGCCGACTGCTTGAGCCCAGGAGTTTGAGAACAGTCTGGGCAACCTGGTGAAACCCCGTTATTACCACAGATACAAAAAAATTAGCCAGGCATGATAGCACGCACCTGTGGTCCCAGCTACACAGGAGGCTAAGGTGGGAGGATCGCTTGAGCCCGGGAGGCGGAGGTTGCAGTGAAGGAGGATCGTGCCACCGCACTCCAGCTTGGGTGAGAGTGAAACCCCATCACAAAACAAAAACAAAAACATAAAACAGAAATGTGGGGGCAATTTTCATTTTTAAAATATTAAAACTTTCTATTCAAGTATATGTTATTTCTATTTATTTCCAACTTTCTTTGTCTTTCAATAGACCTTTTAGATTTCTTCTTACAAATCCTATGTTTTTCTTAAGTTTATTGCTGAGTAGTTTGTCTAGTTTGTTTTCTCAACCTTTATGTAATAGGCTGGAAAATAATATATTCTTAAAAAAAAAACTTGCATTTACATGATTACCAATGAGGCTGAAGTCTTTTGTACGTTTATTGCCCATTTGCATTCTCTGTAAGTTTGGCCTCTCATCCTTTTATATCTGAATGACATAGAAGGCTCAAGAAGGCCCCCAGGAGAACTAAAATCATTGTTCAATACATGAAAAACTCTAACTCATTATTCCCATCAAAAGCAATATCTCTACATTACTTTACTATTTTTGTTAATAGAATAACAGTTCTCCATTATTCAGTCTCAAAATCACATAGTCTTCTTTGATACCTTTCTCCCTCACCCCGTGTTTTCCTTCATTTGTCTAAAGTGATAAAAAAGAAAAATCTACCATGGAAATTTATCTTGCTTCTCACTCTTTTTTTTATTGCCACAAGTGTGTTTGGGTTCCCCATACCTTTGCTGGCTGAGTGATGACTGACTCCATGGTCTCCCTACTTCCGCTCTCTTCCTTCTCCACCTGAATTGAGGGTAGATCAAGCATAGATCTAATTATGATCTAATTATGTTCCATCATTCACTAAACTTGAATGGTACACCTCCACCTACCAAATTTAGTTCACACTGCTACCTGCTTTGTCTTGTCTCCCACCGCTATCCTACATTTTTCCTACAGTTCTGCAACATCAGCTACTTCATGTTCCCTAAATATGCTCTATCTTTTCTGACTCTGTCTTTTCTCCAGCTATCACAGACACCTGAAATGCCCTCCTGTTTTTTCTGTCAATTGAAATTTCAACTCTTGTTCAAAGTTCATGTGGAATATCACCTCCAATAACCCTCTCCCGTGATCTTCTCCTCTCGAAACTCCCAGAATAACTTAGTTTCTCTTAAACTGCCTACCCATTTTATTATTGTCATTAATAGTTGTTCGAAAATTGTTAAAGCACAGAGAATATGTCTTGCATGATGGTATGGTGAGGGGACCCAATGTATGGGGTCAGAAGATCTATTCAAAGCCCCGCTGTTCATTTACTAGTTGTTTTAGATTATGTCAGTCATTTAACCTCTTAAACCTCCCTATCTTTAGTTGTGAATTGGTAGTAGTAGTAATGATACCACTATCAATGCTAGTCGTAGTAACTGGTTTATAATTAGTAAATTTTGTATGCTCTAAATTCCTATCACATTTGTGCTTTACAACCTTGTATCAATATGCCATGTCCTACATTTAGCAATATTTTCTAAGATCTTATATTGGAACCTAGTCTCAAAAATGGAAACCATCATTGTTGGCCAGTTGGGAAGATAACAGAATTTTTAAACAACAGTTTGATAGCTATCCAAAGGTGAAGAAGAACCTTAAATGTATTGAGCACCCAAGTTCAGCTTAAAGATAGGTGATGTTATGACAGATTGTAAATAATTGCCAATTATGCTGACCAACACCATTCTGATTTTTATGAAAGAGACTACAGTATGTCATGAAAGGAAGGGAGAGATGAGAAGATTACCTCATTCTAATTCCTTCTGTTTTCAAGTCTAGTCCTGATGCAAAGGGTAACTGAGTAGGTGAACAGGACTACTGATTTCTCATGGACCCCACTGTTAGTATTCTCTGAAATAATTTTTTAATCATTCATAACAACTTCAGGTGCTTCTCCCTACAGTGGCATCACACAACACATACATATCACATTTTGTGCACATAAGAGCATGCATACATAAATTACCTCATTTATGTTAGAGAAATAAGACAAAAATGAATGAATGATGCTCTTCCTTTACATCACATCAGTTGATATCTCCTTTCCATGGTTTTTTTTTTTTAAATTTTTATGTATTTATTTATTTATTTATTGAGACTGAGTCTCACTTGTCACCCAGGCTGGAATACAGTGGCAGAATCTCAGCTCACTGCAACCTCAGCCTCCCGGGTTCAAGTGATTCTCGTGCCTCAGTCTCCTCAGTAGCTGGGATCACAGGTGCATGCCACCATGCCCGACTAATTTTTGTATTTTAAGTAGAGATGGCGTTTCGCCATGTTGGCCAGGCTGGCCTCGAACTTCTGACCTTAAGTGATCCACCTGCCTCAGCCTCCCAAAGTGCTGGAATTACAGGCATGAGTCACTGTGCCCTGCCTCCATGTGTTTTGAAACCCCTAAGATTCTTTGCTTTTCACATATTTGAGAGGATGGAGGCCACCACAACCTCTCTACCGCTGGGTGAAAAATTCTGTATATTGATCATGTACAACACGATATCTTGAAGTGTATACCTTGTGGAATGGCTGAATTGTGATAACGTATCACCTTACATAGTTATTTTTCGTGGTGAGAACACTTAAAATCTACTCTCTGATTTTCAAGAGTACAATACTGTAGCCACCACGTTGCACAATAAATGTCTTGAACTTATTCCTCTTGTCTAACTGAAATTTTGTATCCATTATCTCATCTTCTCCTACTCTCAATCTTTCACCTTTGAATTTTATTCTCAGCCTAAAAACGTGGCCGTGGCATTTTATTTCTTGCCTAAACAGACGTTTTTTAACCTTACAGTTCCATCAGATTACCATCCTCTCTCTTTGCCACCTAATATTTTAAAATATATGCAGATATATTATTTTTATTATTTATTGTTTTGAGACAGGGTCTCAGTCACCCAGGCTGAAATGCAGTGATGCAATCATGGCTCATTACAGCCTTAAACTCCCACGCTCAAGAGATCCTCCCACCTCAGCCTCAGGAGATCCTCCCATCTCAGCCTCTCTCTCCACAGCTCCTAACACTGTTGGCCCTCCTGAAACTCCATCTGTTGCCCCTGATTTCTGTGCTATACATGGCCCAGGTTTGCCTAGCTTGCTGACCGTGCCTTCCCTGTTTGCACCTCTCCCTCCAGGGTTACTTTGTGGGCTCTCCTCATCCTTCCTCTCCTTTGGCAATCTCGTGGCTTTATTTATTCTTTCTGCAGATGACTTCCAATGTACATCCTCAACTTTGATCTTCATTCTCAGCTCCAGTCCCATGTTTTCACCTGCTGGTCATATCCAGCTGGATATCTCTTTAGCATCTCAAACTGAGGACTATTACAAAAATCTTCTTTCCTCCCGCAACTTCTCTTCTCTTGTTCCCTACTCATTTGGCTCAAACCCTCAGAGTCATCTTTAACTCTTACTTCTCCATCTTTGACTCCTTGACACTTGTTCCACCACGTAGACCAGGGACTGATTCAGGAATGAGCATGCGATCCAACTATGGCCTAGGAGATGGGAGAGGAAGGGAAGGGAATTCAGTCAGGAGGTGTAGGGAGCAGTTTTGGGAAACATTTTCCCTCTCTTAAGATGATCTCTCTTCTTCTGGACTTGGATGCTTCTTCTGGACTTGGATGCTTGGAATGACCACTACCATCTTCCATCTTACTATTAACCAGACAATGATGCCTGCACCCAAGATAGCAAAGCAGAAATGGAAAGGACCTGTCCTTGATGATGTTATTGAGTTTCCAATTCTTTCAGACCTGAAGTCTATGCTACTTTGGAATTTCCAAATGTCCAAATTTGTGAGATATGAAATTCTTTATTACTTAAGCCATTACAGATTGGGATTTAACTTTAAACATATGCAATAGACCACACTATATCAACTCTCCATTATCTCTCATTTGGACTACTACAGTGCTATCTGGTCTTTCTGCCTTCGAACCTAATCTATTTCATGTACCTGCTAGATTATCCTGCCTAAAGAACCATTCGTTCATTTCGTTTGTCTTGTTCAAAGACCTTTATAAACTTCCTATTGCCTAGAGAACAGCAGCTCAGCATTTGTGGTTTCGTACAGCCCTACTCTCCCTCCTCTACCTACCTCCTGTTACAGATACACAGAATGAAGGGCTCTCACAGATATCCCTCCCTTTTCTGCTATGTGCATGTTTTCTCTGCCTGGAATACTCTTGCTTCTTGCTTCACTTTCACCTGTTTATGTGCAATTTTTTAATAACTTTCCTTGATATCTCTTCCACTTCCACCCTGTGCAAAGTAATCCCTTTTCCCCTAAGTTTCAATGGTATTTATTGCCAGCTACCTTGCATCAATGCTATTTATATAGTGCAGTCTGTTCTACTACAAGCCCTGTTCGATAGAACAGATGGAACACATGGTTTATTGAGCACTTGAAATGTGGCTAGTGCAACTGGAGGTCTGAATTTTAATTTTGTTTAGCTAATTTAAATTCAAACAGCCCCAGGTAGCAAGTGGCTACTGTATTAGGACCATACTAGACTAAAAAGCTCTTGAACATAGTCCAGGACCTTTTTTTTTTTTTCCTGTAATGACTACAGAGAGCACCTGAAAGCCACAGTCTTGTTTTTTCCTTTTTATTTTCTCCAGTCTTGAAGATAAAAGACACTGAATATTTACTGAATCAATAAATACAGAAATCACATTTACCAAATACACAAGGACTCCTCTAACTATTTTTGTCCCAAATTCAAACAGATTAAATAAGGAAGAAGAAAAGGCTGAATGACCAAAATTCCGGTTAGTTACTCAGAACAGAGGGATAGTTCCATTGTAAAAGGATCTATCATCTCTCTATAACAGTCCTCCTCTTAGTGAGATAAAGGAACTCTCTGAAGTTTAAAGCTCTTGGGTTTTAAAAAACTATTTACTTAGCAATAATTTCACGCTTACCAAAAAATTGCAAGAACAGTACGGAAACATCCAGATTCACCAATTTTTAATTGTTTTATTTTAAAAATAACTCAGATTCACCACCAAGGTTTAAATTGCATCAATCTCTTCTTTCTGTATATGTGTATAACAGAGATGTGTGTATGTGTGTATATGCATGTGTTTTATTTTTTCTGAACCATTTGGGAGAAAATCACATGTATCATGTTCTTTTACCCCTTAATATTTCAGTGTGTTTTCTTATAAACAAGGATATTCTCATGCAAACATATTCAGGAAACTTAACATTGATACAATTCTTTAATCTGCAGCCCATATTTCAACTTCACCAATTATCCCAATAATGTCCTATATAACATTTTTCTCCTCCAGTAAAGGATCCAGTTTAGGGTCACGTATTGCATTTCGTCACCATGTCTTTAGTTTCTTCTAGTCTGCAGTCTTTGTCTTTTATGACATTGACCATGATTTAAGAATACAGGCTAGTTATTCTATATTTTATTTTCCTCTACTTGGGTTTGTCTGATGCTTCCTCATGACTAGATAGATTTAAGTTCACTGCTGGTGCAAGGATGTATTTCTTATACATACCTTCTCTGCCCCCCACTGGTTTTTAGACTTGACCTACTCACACCTGTAAGTCTATAAGGCATTATATTTCTATTAAAATACGTACATATACATTCCATAAATTTTTTAAAATTTGCATAAAATACATTATCCTACCATTTCAAAAGCAATTGTTGGCTCTGTACTTTATAATGGTTTCAAAGACAAGTTAAATTTACTGAATGGATTCAATTTATCTAAAATTATTTAATCAATTATTTTATCATTGAGTATGGAAATAATTCCTCAGAGAACTGCTGTAAAGTATTAAAGTTCATGATTTCTTCTTGCCAGTAAAACTAGAATCTTTCCAATTTTGTAAACCCTAATTTTACTTTTGCTTCTCTTAATGATATCACCAATGGAGAATAATTAAATTCCGATATTGTAAATCATAAGTACGTTCAGCTTTTGAAGTGGCAAAGTATTTGAATTGGTGCTATAGCCCAGACTTCAGGTATTTTTTAAAGGATGAATGAGGAAAAAGGAAGTGGGGAGAAAGAACTTTAACTGTGGGGAAGGCTCTGTTACTTAAAAGATGCTTTAAAAAAATTCTCACTGTAGCTACAGTGCTCACACTGGAAATATAAGAATAAAAATGGTCCTTTAGGATTTTTCTCGGGAGTAAGAATTGTTTAAAGGAAGAAACTGGCAGGGATATGGACATTTTGGACAGGGGCAGAAAAATGCCCTAGTGTTTTGGACACCATGAAAGCGCTAGAATTTTTAAGTAAATATTTTACATTGTGAGACGTGTCTGAGTGTTAAATACTTTTTTTTCCCCCTAGGGGGAAACTAAACAAATATTTATTTAAGGAGATAGAAACTTGAAGGCCCCCCCTCCTCCCCTCAAAGCTAAAGCGTCTTTGGCTCTGCTTCTAGGACTTCTAGGAACGTGCAATTAAAATAAATCGAAACAACGAAACCCTCGCAGCGTTCAGATTTCTTTTCTCCCCCTCAACTGCTCAAGAAAAGTCAGAAGCCGACACTTTTTTCAAGTCTCGAAGTTGCCAGTTGTGAGGCTCCCAAGACGTCTCCCGCACACCCCAGGGACGATTCCGCACGGGTCCCTCCCGTTAGCCGGCGGCCTCGGTGCGGTCGGGCTCCAAGGGGGTGTGTCCCGGCCCG
>NW_012107931.1:641725-744763 GCF_000951045.1 Mandrillus leucophaeus | reverse complement strand
GTGGGGGAGGGCCCAAGGGTCTGGGGAGGGCCCCAGGGTCTGGGGAGGGCCCCTCCCTGCGTCGGCGCCCCCGACCCGCCCCCAGGCATGTGTGAGGTGGGGGCGGGGGAGGAAAAATCTCCTTTTGGGGAGCCGAGGTATAGTTAAAGATGATTTAGGGGCGGGGGTTTTGGGGGAGAGACATGGGGCAGTTATGTGAGAGTCGAGCGAGGGGGAGAACATCGTTCCCTTGCCGATCTTGATTTTCTGCAGCTCTTTGAAGTGGGGGGCAAGCCTTGCTGTGATTATGTGGCCCCTTAGATCTCACTGGATGTTTCTAGTTTTCTGTCCCATCAACCTCAAACCGTACGATTGTGGTTGAGGCAGGGAGGCTGCAAGGGTCTCTTGGCGTTGCCTAACAGGTGACAGGTGGATCTTTCTGTTGCTGATGCTCTGAGATGTTCAGGCAGAGTTGTACACCAAAGTGTCAGAGACCGTGTGAGTTTGTATTTATGTGTTTGGCCATGTTTCATTCCATATATAGTATATTTGAGATGTTAGGTTTCCATTCTTCAAGTTAGCTTAATTGTTGTGGATAAATTCTTCAAATGTTTCTGATGAGAGGGGTTTCCAGGAGAGTGGAGGGAATTTGCAGCTTCACAGGGGTTTCTCCGTAGTTCATGAAATTCAGGCCCCCAGTGCAGGCTGTTGAGTGCCCTTATTCATTGGAAAGTTCTTGAACGCTAAGATCGTATTCAGAGCAACTGTACGGCAATATAATTTTGCATCCATTTTGTCTGTTTTAGGTAAGTTTGTAAAGTGTCTTAATTTTGGGGTCAGATTGATTCACATTTTAGAAAAGGAATTTCGTTTCCGCTTTAGTATACTCTAAAGATTATGATGATCATTATGCAATTCCAGATTTGGCCGGGAAATTTGGTGGGCATGGAATAAAGTATTTGCTTTTAGTTTTTTCACTTCTGCTTACCACACTCTTCATACAGTAGCAGAGTATTGACACCTTTTCAAAAATATCTTTACATTCTTTGTAACAATGAAATCACGATTTTAAACTTTGACGGTTTGAAACTTTAAATTTTGAAACCATGGCAGTTTGTGATAAAGGAAGACTTGTTTTTCTTTTGTTGTATGCTTTGGCTAAGCATTTTAATTAGAAACAATGGGAAGAATTGTTAGATACTTGAGCTATAGGCTAAATTAGGGTACAGTTAGTTTAAGGATTCTACTGCTTTTAAAAAAACATGTATGGAAAGAATATGTTGAACGATGGTACTATCAATGTGTTAACAGGAAATAGAACAAAAATTCCAGTGATTCAGAACTTCTGTTTGGGTTTTTCCCCCATAAGTCTAATCAGTTTCTAATAGAGAGTGCATAAGTTTTAAATCTTTCAAGAATCAAACTGAAAGTTGAATATATCAATTATAGATGAATAAGTTATCCCTTGCATATACTCCATTATTTCTTTTTTCTCTTGTGTGCATCGAATAACTTTTCCTGAGTTTAAAAGTATTCTCTTAACGACACCAATGAAATGCTACTATTGAATCCCCTTTAGTTAACTGTTTCATAGTAGAACGTGTGCTTTAGTGACTCATTAAAAAGTGGGTAAAATAATGAGAACCTCATCAAATACGTGTTCTCTGAAAAATAAATTGTAACTTAATCCCATTAGATTGAAATCACACCTACGCTTGGTCCTCTATTTAATGGAAAAAAGCACTTGCCTTCAGCTGAGGGTATTGCTAAGACTGGGAAACAATTTTTTTTTTAATTTTGTTTTTGTTTTCTTTTTTTTGTTTGTTTTTGTTTTTGTTTTGAGACAGTCTCGCTCTGTCGCCCAGGCTGGAGTAAGTGCAGTGATGCGATCTTCACTCATTGCAACCTCCGCCTGCGGTCAAGCTATTCTCCCACCTCAGCCTCCCAAGTAGCAGGGATTACAGGCGCCCGCCACCACGTCCGGCTAATTTTTGTATTTTTAGTAAAGACGAGGTTTCACCATGATGGCCCGGCTGGCCTTGAACTCCTGACCTTAGCTGATCCACCTGCCTCGGCCTCCCAAACACCTAATGAAATGAGGAGGTTTTTAAACTCCGCAGTTACGTAAGCAGATCCCCACTTAGGTCAGTATTGAGAATTGCTTCTTTAGTGTTAATAACATCTTACACTTGGGTAAATGTCTTATTACATTTGTGTCTTGGCAGAAATAGTTTATTCTACATCCGTAGTTTTCCCAGTAAGGAAAATTTATTTTCACAAAATACTGTTTAAAATGAAATGTACATATATGTATCTGTGAACGTACTGCATTTTGAAAAGTAAGTATAATGTAGGCTATTTTACTTTATGAGTTACTTGCAAAAAAAGTCCTTGAGGAATGTCTGTTTTCTAAAACAGCATTTTTTTTTTTGAGTTATATAAGCAGATCAAGACTAAAAGTTTATTTTTTATCATATGTTAGAATTTTTGCCTTGTTATAGATATTTTGGGGGAAGTTCCTGATAATCTTTTCAATATATAAAGTTCATAAATTAAACTGTAATTGAAAAATCGAAATTGTAATTCCATTATATCTCTCTCTGGCCAGGTTCCCGTGACCCAGAACACTAGTAGCACTTTCCCTTTGTTTCACTTATGTCATCTTTATTTGATGTAATATTGGGTCTCTCTAGAATAGAAGGATTATGAGGTAGTAACAGAGGTACATGTGAAGATTGGGCAAAACAGTAATAAGGAAGAGAGACAGAGGATAAGATGCTAGCAGAGAATTAGATGAAAAGTTTTAGGCAGCTAGGAATGTGGAGATGTGGGCAGCGGTGGCTGCCAAGCACAGGAAAATGATCATGCTGAACTGTACGAAGGAGATTGCCTCTGAGCCGTTTCATAGGTTCTGGCACTCTCTATATGTCATCTTCTTTAAAACCCTCTGTATTAAAATGATAAGAATTTGGAGACATTGAAATTATATGGAATTTAAATGTATGCATATTCATGTGTTTTTGCCTCTGACTCATATTTCCAGTATACTTAAAGTATTTTAACGTTTTGTTTCTGATTATTCTGGTCCTAAAAAATCAAGGACGCTGCTTACTCAGAAAGCTAAAAAACCTGAGTAAGTACTCTTAGGAGTTATACTTTTTATGTTTTCTTTAGTTAATCACTAAACTTGATCTTGATAAAACTAAGGAATTAGAGATTGCTAAGAGGGTGCTATCTTTTTCTAAGTATCCCATCTCTCAAAACAGCGTGTTTACTAGCAAGTGGTACTTTACCTACATTCATTCAGCCTCCTAAGAAAAGAAAAAGATGCCAGAATAATGATCACACAGCTCCTACATTGAGGTTATGCATTTTACTTGGATTTTTATTGGCTTATTTTACAGAATATGTTTACTTTATTTCCTATTCCTGAAGGAATGAGCACAGTGAGAAGTGTCAGCTGACGAGTAATGTTTCAGGACATCCAAGTCAGAATTATCACAAAGTAAAATTGTGTATGTTTCTATGAATAAAAGATGTCTATGAAAATTGATTAAAGTTTTGGCACTTAAAAGTGCATTTGTTCAAAATTTAATTTACATACACCCCCTTACCTTTATGCTTCATAAATGAGGCTTTGCTGAATGTGACTTTTTGATTTGCCTTATTCATGTTTAATGTAAAACTTTAGTAAGAAATTTTATTTCATTTCTCATCATGTATTCCAGTTAAGAATATGATACCCAGGGAGTGATATCCTGCATAATAAAGGGAAAGGAACTAATATTTATTGAATGCCTACTGTGTGCCAAGCTTTTCTTCATTTCAAAAATATTTATTGAGCACTTATTATGTGCTAGGGACTCTTCCAGATGCTGGAGGTGCTGTATTGAAGAACAGACAAAAATAGCTGTTTTCATATAGTTTACATTTAGTGGTAAAAGACTTAATAAATGAGTACAGTGTAAGATGCCTGGGAGAAAACAGTACTGTGCAGAAAAATAAAACAGAAAAGGGAGTTAGGGAATGAACATTACTTATTGATCTTTTTAAAAGCTGTGTAATGGGTATTATTCTTGATTTCAAAAAGCAAAGCCTATCCCATACATAAAATTTTTGCTTTAAGAATACACTTCAAATTTCAGAACACAATTATATTTGTACTTCAAAGTTAGAGTTTCAACCGCGATTTCCTATTGTTAGTACTTCAGAAAGCTGTTTTATGGCTGGATAGAAAATTGGAATTTTGAATCACGATTTTGCCACTTACTAGCTTGGCCACTAGATTTGGGACCAGTTACAATTCGTTAGCTTCTCTGAGCTTGTTTTCCTCTGTGTGAAGGAACATTGTGTCATATCTTGTTGAATAGGTTGATGAGCTGGATCTCAGCATTTTAACAAGTAAACAACAAATATTGTATAAAATTCCAATTCATGTAAATACTTTAAAAATATTTAGTACAGTGCCTGGCACATAGTAAGTATAGAGTAAATGTTTGCTTTTTGTCATTATTTTACTTGTTAATTCAAAGAATCTGTTACATAAATTATTAAGGAATGTTTTTGCAAAGATAACTCAAATTGTGAATGGGATTTTTGAGGAAAAGTGGAATAACCATGCAAGTTGCAATACTTAGTTTCATGTTTAGACTGGAAGATCACGAAACAGCACCTCAAGGGCAAAACATGTCTTCCTTTCAGTCTTTACTTCACATTATTTTCAGGGCTTGGCCCGTAGTTAAGAGCTCAAGAAATACTGTGTGTTAAATGTTGAATGGTTCTTAGTGATCATTTTTCTGTAGATTACAGCTCTTTTTGTAGTAAACTCCTGAGTCTGAAAAGTGGCTGCACTGGAATCTCTACTTTTAATTTTAAGCACTGAATAAGATATTATTATGCAAAGTCTTTTAAATGCTATTTTTTGAATCTAGCCAGAAGTTCAAAAAATATTCTAGAAATTGAGAGGAAGAAATCAATTATTTGTAGCTAGATTAGTCTTCATTAACCTATTTCTATGATGATGTTGGCATCAAAGTGAAAAAGTAATATAGCAGTTTTTAAAACAGTAGAAGAAAATTCATGAATAATTATTTGCTCTTAACTGTTAAAGAACAAGTTTACCTTATCTTTTTAAGATAATTTCAGTGAAAGTGTAGATTTGTCCTGGCTTTATGGATTAAACAGCTTAGTCATTTACTTACAATATTTCCTGTGATGCAGGAAATATTGGTGTTTTCACTGAAAAATGAAAACGTCCCACCAGCACCCACCTCCCATCTTCACAGTAACCATTCTTAAGATGCTTAAATCTTAGTACCAGTCAACTCTTTCGTGTTCTTTGTAAGTTATCCTCTACCTAAAGAAAATAATTTTAGCTTTCCCCAAACTTAAGTCTTCTGTCAAGTTCTGAGGCTTTTAGTCTTCTACCCAAAATATTTCTTGAATTTTTAAAAAGTTCCCGACAAAGCATGTATTGTGTGCTTTATATTTGAATATGAACAAATAGGGTGAAAAGTATTTCATTTTAGTATTTGGTGTGCCACATTACTATTTTAGAAATCAGATAGAAATACATACAACTGAACATTTTATACTCTTGTAATTTTTTTGTTTCTTTGCTTGTTTTGAACAACAACCATCTACTATAGGACAGAAATAATTCCTACAAGGTGTCAGTTTGAGTGGCTTCAGAAAGGAAGTCTGATTTACCTCCAACAAGTACAAGAGACAAGAGCAGTATAAGAATTTGTAGTATTTTAATTGCCTTGTTAAAAGAAAATGGAATTCTTGTTTCACTTAACAAGAAAAACAAAAACCGGCCTAGTACCAGTGCTCCTAGTACAAGTCACAGAAGCCAGATAATAAAGTAGAGGTTGGAAAGGTCCTGCAGAGAGAGAGGGAGAAGGAAGCAGCAAGAGTATAGGAATGGGGATTTTAGCAGAGATTTTGGTAGAAATATGTGAATGCCGATTGTTAATAGTAGACTTTTCTAAAATAATGTATTTAAGTATGTGTGAAAGAGTAATTTTTGCTCTGTAAATTTTTATTCCCCAGTTTATTAACCATCATCTGAATCATTAAATAATATTATTCATATTTTGAATTTTAGCTTAAAGTTTTACTCTCACATTGATATTAAGGAAAATTATTTTTGACCTTTAATATCTTAATGTTTACCTTTTTAATGTTAGCAAAATTGAGCACATCACAAGTTTGCTTCCTGTCGGTTTGCCAGTGAAGCAGGCCAAAGATACTGCTTGGCTCATCAGTATAGAGCCAGTGGCAGTTCAGGGGAGTGACTTTCCATTCCTCATCAATGAGAGAAAATACTTGCTAATGCAGATGAAAACTTGAACTCAGCAACTTGACCTTGCAGAACATTGTCCTCAGGCCAGGCAAGTTTTGTTTAGTCAGAGAAATCAACAAAAGCAGTAATTCTGGTGTGAACTGGGGCCATGGGGTAGAAGAGACTTTACCTGGTTTTAAACTGTGTAAAATATTCCTTTTTTTTTTTTTTTGGAGTGCAGTTACACAATCATAACTCACTGCAGTCTCAAACTCCTGGGCATAAGCCTTCTTCCCACCTCAGCCTCCTGAGTAGCAGGGACAACAAGTGTGCGCCACTACACCCAGCTGATTTCTAAAAATTTTTTGTAGAGACAGGATCTCCCTTTGTTGCCCAGGCTAGGAAAATACTGCTTTTGATTTTGAGTTGATCTCTTTGTTAATTTGTCAGCTTCTCAGCCCCCACCGCTTTAACTAAATATCTTAACTTTACCATGTTGGACGTCAGTGAAGTATAATAAGAAAAGCTCTGGGCTTTAAAACCGTATGAGCCCAAGTTCAAATCTGAGTTCTGTTGCTGACTGTAGCTATGTGGTTTTAGGCATCATTCACAATCTCTGAGCCAAGGAGTTTTCTTCAGAAAAATGGATATAGTATTACCTACCTTTCATAGAACAGGTGAATTCTTGTTCTAGTTACATTAGGATATGTAGTTTAAATAATGGGAAGTAATTTTACATTTGGAATTTTGCTTTGTTAGGTTTTTTCTTTAAGGTATCTGTCCATTTTTCTTCAACAAATATAATGAAAAAGAATTTATATACTTTTTAATTTACTGTAACTCCTTAAACCAAAGATGAAACAAACAGAACATCACCATTATTTTTTTAACTACAAAATAAACATGCAGATTATTAATTATTTGTATTTTTCTTACCTATTCCTGTGGGAAAAGCTGCATTTTTGATTTGAAATTAGTCCACAAATCTATAATATAGTTCTTTGTAGGAAAAGCATTAGAAAATTGGCATGGATAAGCTTTTGAAAACACCTCAAATATGAGGTTTAATATAATACTACAAAACTTGTGCCACTTGATCTGTGTACTTTTCTATTATATTTATGTTTTAAGGGAATGTCTCGCTGTGTTGCCCAGGCTGGACCGCAGTGGCACAACCACAGCTCACTGAGGCCTTGACCTCCCAGGCTCAAGCGATCCTCCCACCTCAGCTTTCCGAGTAGCTGGGATTACAGATGCGCACCACAACTCTTAGCTTACTTTGTATTTTTTGTTGAGGAGAGTTCTTCCTATTTTGCTTAGGCTGGTTTGGAGCTCCTGGGTTCAAGCAATCATCTTGCCTTGGCCTCCTACTTAAATGTTGGGATTACAGGTGTGAGCTATCACACCCAGTCTGTTTTAACATTATAGCAATGGATTTATATTTTGGTAATAAGTTATCTATATTACTATAGTACCAGGAAGAGTAAACAAATGGTATTATTGTGTTAAAATGTTAGTTACACAAATAGCATTCAATACTGATCATTACAGCAAAATAGTCTACAGCAGGTACACTGGTTTACTCAGTAGATTAAGACAAAAATTTTTAGCCTGGGTGACAAAGCAAGACCCCATCTCAAAAAAAAAAACAAAAAAACTCATTGCGTTTTATTAAGTTCATAGGCTTAGAACATTCTGTAACGTATATACATGAAATCTCTTAGCCTAGAGGTAATAAATACTCTTTAATCTTACACATGTGCAGTTTTTGTGCAATCTGTACAATAAAACCAGAAGCGCAAATAGGAGATTGAACCGTTAATCACTGGATAAATGACATGTTATCATGGCAGAAAGAATTGTAAGGTACATGTTGGTCTTTTCAGCCGTGTGTGTGTGTGTGTGTGTGTGTGTGTGTGTGTGTTTTGAGATGGAATCTTGCTCTGTTGTCCAGGCTGGAGTGCAGTGGCACAATCTCAGCTCACTGCAGCCTCCGCCTCCTGGGTTCAAGCAATTCTCCTGCCTCAGTCTTCTGAGTAGCTGGGATTACAGGCACCCACTACCATGCCTGCTGATTTTTGTATTTTTAGTAGAGACGGGGTTTCACCATGTTGGCCAGGCTGGTCTCGAACTCCTGACCTCAGGTGATCTACCTGCCTCAGCCTCCCAAAGTGCTGGGATTACAGGTGTGAGCCACCGCGCCCAGCCTCAGCCATGTTTTTTTAAGTGGTTTTTAGCTTTTGCTGTTGGAAAAATCACATGTAGAGTCAAGTATTATGCACAGAAGTTTTATTTTTGTTTTGATGAAATGCCATTATTTAGAAAACCTAACATTTTCAAATCCTTTTGGATAGGTCACTTCATATCAGTAATAATTAGGTCAGCAAATTAATTTTGCTTTTTTGTAGTTTGCAAGAGTTTATCTTATGTTCAGCAAAGCTAATACTTGCATAAAAATTTAACTGGGAGAAACTGCCCTTTAAATATTAATATTCAGATCTGTGGTATAAAGCCTATTATATAGATATTTGCTTCCACATTCTTGATATCCTATGGACTATTTTGTCTTTTACACTTTTCTTTTATACTAGCATTTCCTGGTTGTAGGTTTCTGTTATTATTTATTTATTTAGAAATGGGGGTTTCGTTATGTTGCCCAGGCTGGTCTCAGTTCCTAGGCGCAAGCCATCCTCTTGCCTCAGCTTCCCGAGTAGTTAGGACTATGTATGGCATGCCACTGAGCCTGGCAACTTGGTTAATTTTTAAAAGGCAATTAGTGACCTGACAACATGAGCGTCTGCTCTTCAGAAGTTAGGCAGCTGTATGTTGCAGATGTATGTAAGTGTCACAGTTAGGTAGTTACTAGAATTGTGAGAAAATGTGCTCAAGGAACCATCCAAGGGATCCATGTCAAGTAAAAGTTGCTAGAAATACAGATATTTTATAATTTGCGTTGAGAGGAACTGTTACTGTTTACCCTATGCTTAGCATGTACCTGAATTGTACTTGACTGAAGTACTGTTTGCCACTCTTAGGGTGATTTTATAGGAAATGGAAATATAAGCACATGGAAATGGGGATTTCAGAAGAAAATTCCCACTTCCACATATGACGATTCTGCTTTTTTGCGTATAAAAGTACATTGACACATGTTGAATGCCCTTTGAGATTTGTCTAGCTAAGGTAATTGTTTGGCCTACATGAGACATACTCATTCTCTTCATGAGATATTTCCCCTCATGAACAATGCCATACATTTAAAGGATGACACAGCCATTGCTGTAATTTTACAAGTGGAACAAGAAGTAAGTACTCTTATTGAAGATAATTAGTTCATGGGAAGATTGAAGTGGTGATCCTAACCAAACCAAGCTATTCATCAGTACATCAACTTTTATAGAATATAAAATTATCAAAAGAACAGAAACTCCATAGAGCGTGTTTCATATGTCCTCTATGACATGCTTATGCAGAATAGCTGTCTAACCCAAGAAATCTTGCCTTACTCATTCTTCCATTGTGTCTCATCTCTACATTCTGTTTGTTTGAGACGGAGTCTGCTCTGTCCCCTAGGCTGGAGTGCAGTAGTGCAATCTCAGCTCACTGCACCCTCCACCTCCCAGGTTCAAGCAATTCTCCTGCCTCAGCCTCCCAAGTAGCTGGGACTACGGACGCATGCCACCACACCCAGCTAATTTTTTGTATGTTTAATAGGGACGGGGTTTCACTGTGTTAGCCAGGATGGTCTCTCTCTCCTGACCTCGTGATCTGCCCGCCTCGGCCTCCCAGAGTGCTGGGATTACAGGCGTGAGTGACTGCACCCGGCCTCTACATTCCTTATTATTCAAACTGCCTTACTTATCCAATAGTTTTGAGTTCCTGCTGTGTGCCTATACTTTGCTAGGTCAAAGGGGTGGACAGATGTGTAAGATATAGTTCTTGTCCTTAAGAGACATATATACAAACAAATGTGATATACTGTGACAAATGCTGTGACAGGGTTAAACATAAAATACTTTAGGAATCCATAGGAGGTAGTATTTCCTATGGATAAGGATTAGGCAGTATCTCCTATTCAGTAAAGGATGAAAGGATATGACAGGGAAATCTTCCTAGGAAAAGTGACACTTAATCTGAGTGTGTATCAGATAGGCAAGGAAGAGAGTTACAGGTTGCAGTTAGAGAGGTCTTTTTAGACAGAGAAACACCATGCATGAAGGATGGAGGTAGGAAGGTCCACATGTACACTGTAACTGTGAGTAGTTCTACAGTGCATTAGGTACCAGTGGTGGGTTAGCTGAAAGTGAGGTGGAAAATTAGAAAAAAGAGCATTAAGATATCTGTATACTCCATAAAGGAGATTTGACTTCATCCTTCAAATGATGGAAGACAAGTCCTTAAATTAACATTCTAGAAAGATTCTCTGGCTGTAGTGCACAAAATACTTTAGAAAAGAGCCAGGCGTGGGAGGAAGAGGCAGGCATATAAGTATCTATTTGAGAGTTGATTAGGACCGGAACTAAGGCACTGATAATGGGGTAATTAAGAAGTATAGGTAATGTGTTTGAGAAGGAAATAGTGAATGTGAAGTAAAGCAGTGAAGATCGCACATGCCCTGGCTTGAGTTCCTGGGTGCATAGTTGTGATGGTGATACTCACCAATACATAACAGACCAGGGTTGCAACAGGTGAGGAAGACGTTTGAGTTCTGTTTATTAATTTTAAGGTTCTGTGGAGGGTGAAAGAGGAAGACTTCACTTTATATGGAGGAGATAGAGAAAGCTTCTCTGACTAGATAACATTTGAGCAGGTACATGAATGAAAATAGAGGCAGTAGCAAATGCAGTGGCCTTTAAGTGGGATGTGCTTGCCATCTTCTAAGAGCAGGAAGGCAAATATAATTGGAGCTGCGCGGGGTTGTAGGGAGGAAGTAGGGTAGATGATACCCAACTTTGTATGCTGTTCATGTAGGGTGTTTGGATTGTGATAAGGACTTTAGGTTTTACTCAGGATGGGGTAAGAAGTCACCAAAGGGCTTTAAGATAAAATCTAATTTGTATTTTCCCCCCTCACTTCTTAGAACATTATTTCTTGGCATTTGTATGTGTGTGGTTCTGTAACATTATTATGTATATGTATCAATTCATGTGACCTTCACAATTAGGTTTTAAAACTGTTTCATCATAAAGAGACTCCTTTGTTTTACCCCTTAAGTTTCACCTTTCCTTCCAGCCTTAACTCCTGGCAACCACTTATCTGCTTCTGTTCTCTATCACTGTAATTGTCACTTCAAGAATATTACATAAATGAAATCATACATGATGTTACCTTTGGAGATGGGCTTTTTTTCACTCAATATAATCCCCTTGAGATCCTTCCAAATTGTTGCATGTATCAATAGTTCATTCCTTTTTAATGCTACAGATTTTACCGTTATATGGATGTACCACAATTTGACTTTGGAATTTCCAACTTTGGGTTGTAAAAATAAAACTGCTGTGAACAGCTTTTACAAGATTTTATGTGAAAATACGTTTTCATCTCTGTAGGATACATTCCCAAGAGTGCAGTTGTTGGGTTGTGTGATAAATGTATGTTTAAGTAAGAAACTGCCAGACTTTTCCAGAGTAGCTGTACCATTTTACGTTCCCACCCCCAGTATGTGAGAAACCTACAGTTTCTCTGCATCTTCCCCAGCATTAGTATTGTCAGTATTTCTTATTTCACTCGGTCTAATAGTATATAGTGACCATTAATTTGCATATCCCTAATGGCTAATGATGTTGAACATATCTTCATGTGCTTCTTTGCTGTCTGCGTATCCTCTGTGGTGAAATGTGTTCAAGCCTTTTGCTCATATTCTAATTGAATTGTTTTGTTTTCTTGTTGAGTTTAGAGAGTTCTTTACACATTCTAGATCCAAGTCCTTTGTTGAATACATGATTTACAAATACTTTCTCCTAGTATGTGGCATGTCTTTATATTCTCTTAACAGGGTCTTTTGCAGAGCAGAAAGAGAATTAGCTTTGATGAAGTTCATTTTATGCATTTTTTCTTTTATGGATTGTGCCTTTCTTGTCAAGTCTGAGAACACTGGCTAACCTTAGGTCCCAAAGAAAAAAGACTATCCTTCCTTTATTGAATTGCTTTTGTACCTTTGTCAAAAATCAGATAGTCATAATTGTGAGGGTCTATTTCTGGATTCTCTGTTCTGTTCCATTGATCTTTGTGCCTGTCCCTCCACCAATACCACACTGTTTGATTACTATAGCTATATAATGTCTTAAAATTAGATAGTGAAATTCCTCCAACTTCATTCTCCCTTTTCAGAATTGCTTTAGCTATTCTAGTTCCTTTCCATGTGAAATTTAGAATCTATAACAATGTCAGTTTTGGGGAAATTGATATTTTTATTTTGTTGAGTCTTCAATCCATGAACATGGTATGTCTCTTATTTAATTCTTTTATTTCTTTTGTCAGCATTTTTTCATTTCTAGCATAAAAATCCCATGCATATTTTGTTAGATTTATACCTAGATGTATATTTTTTAGAACAATTGTAAGTGATACTGTGTTTTCAATTCTGATTTCCAATTGTTCATGTCTTATATGTGGCAGTATGGTTGGTTGATTTCTGTGAGTGGATCTTAGATTCTGAGAGTTTACTAAATTACCAGTTTTAGGAGGTTTATTTTGTAGATTCCTTGGGTTTTCTGATGTGCCTGTGCATAGAGACAGTTATTTACATTTTTTTCTTCACAATCTGTATGCCTTTTATTTCCTTTTCTTGCTCTGCTACTTGCAATGCTGTTTCATAATAGTGGTGGGAGCTGACAAACTTGTTTCTGATCTTAGTGGAAAAGCATTCAGTCTTTCACCATTAAGTATATGTTAGCTGTAGGTTTTTTGTAGATGCTGTTTATCAAGTTGAGAAAATTCCCTTTTTATTCCTAGTTTGTTAAGTGTTTTTATCATGAGTAGGTCTTCAATTTTGTCAAATGCTTTTTTTCCTACATCAATTGATATGGTCATATGGCTTTTCTTCTTTAAGCTGGTTAACTAGTGGTAACTTACCTTTTTAAATATTCACTCTGTTATATGTGGAGTAGACTTTGGAGATAGAGCAAAGATTTAAATAGGGAAAATATATTAGAAATTATTGTCTTACTCTAGATAAGAGAGGATGGTGGCTGGGACCAGGACAGTAATAGGAAAGGGTGAGAACAGATCAGATTTTGGGTATGTTTCAAACTCTGTGTGGGAAGGAATTGCTGATGAATTGGATCTGAGGCATAAGAGAGAATTCAAGGATGACAAGAGATTTTTGGCGCAAGCAATTGAAAGTATGGAGTTGCCATTGACTCAGTTTGGGAGCATGGTAAAGTAGCAAGTTTAGACTGAGCAATCAGGAGCCTTTTTTTTGGACATGTTAACTTTGAAATGCCTTTTAGACATATAACCGGTGATATCAACTAGGCAATTCATTCAGTATAATGGAATTCAGGCAAGAAATTCAGACTAAAAATATGAATTTGGGAGTATCAGTGGAGTTGATGTGAAAGAAGTTACAGTGGTATTTGTTTAAAACTATATCTGTGACTGCTGTCTAGTTACTGTAATTTCAGATTTATTAGCAAAAAGCCAGACTCTTCTAACATGTGAAAGAGCTTTGTGAAAATTTGGATTAGTTCTGCTGTGTATGTGACATGAAATGCAACAGAAATTATGGGATTGGGAGGTGATTTGGGGATGTATATTTAATATGTACTTAATCATACTTATTTGATAGGTAAATGGCTGTAATAGTGGTCATCCAATAGTGTCTTACTAATTTTTAGAGCTTTGCCCTAAATCTTTATAGAAGGAAGTAACTCCATGTTGTGGAAAGAAAGGGTTTGACGCTGTTATTAAGTGCCCGAATGACTTTCTGTGGCAACATTTATCTTACAGATAAAAACAGCCAGAGAGATAAATGAAAAATAAAGATGAAAAACAAGAATGTAAAATAGCTAGCAAGGAGAGGTTTAGGCCAGAAATACATCAGTAAAGGGAGCAGGTCAGTCTTAGTCACAGAGAATTTGTAGAAAGACATATCTTCTGAGTCCCGCTCTGACCATGTTTACTTTAAATTAATGTAATTTGGAAAATTTTTAAAATGCCACACGTTTTTTCTGTTGTAACTGATTATTAGCTCCAATAATATTTCCTTATTGATAATTTATATCTTTCTAGCACTTTGTTTTATTTACCCCCATTGCAAGATTACCATGTTGTATTCTAATTATCTATTTACCTTTCAGTTTCTCCCACTAAATGTCGGTTTTTATAGCATGAGTATGATACCTTGGCACTTGAGTGCTCAGTGAATATTTGTGAATGAGTGGACACAGACTACTAGAGTTTAAAGCTAGTAAACTTGATCGTTTTCAAAACTAAATGAGTTTTTGGGATTCTGGAGTACAGGTTGTGGCTGAATGTCTTTCTGATGCTTCCAAACAAGCATTCCACCCCTAGAGATTGCACCCATACATAGCAGCGTCCCCAACCCACGATTAGTGAGGCGTACATTTTTGCCTCTCTTTTTTCTCGTTTCCCTAGTGGTAATGGATTTCTGCAAATTCATCTAAACTTTGGCCCAGATTTCTTGTGTTGAATGGAGTACACATTGCAAATAGTTGGCTAGGTTTAGAGTTGAGTCCATAATAGCATGTCTGCTAGGAAATTTCTTGTGCACATTTTAAAAGAAAGGAATGTTCATCTGACTATCTTCTACCCAGTCCTTCTGCCCATTTTCAGGTAGGTGGTAGATGTATAGGCCAAGTTTCTCTTCAGTGTTTTTATATACCTTTTCACTTTTGAGCTTTACAAGACAAAAATACCCTTAGCCCTTATTATTCCAATGCAGATTTAAATATTAGGAGATTCAGTACTTTTAAAACCACATATTCTTTTATTTCCAGATCCATTGTGTGTGTGTGTGTGTCTGTCTATATGTCTATATGTGTGTACAGATACATATGTTGTGTTAGTCCATGGCAAATTAGTAAAGTTTGTAAGAAGAATGTCTTTCTCTTATAAACTTTGTATTGGTGTATTGTTGACACCAACATATTAAGAATGTTTAAGTGCTTTGCATTAAGCATTTCAGAGACTAAGGAAAGGGAACTGTATAAAATAATTCTTTTTCTAGTAGGACAGAACTGTGTAGTTAACTGAGTCTCATATAGAGGTACCTGCCTCACATGATTATTGGGAGCATTAAATGAGTGAATGCATTGTAAGTCATTTGACCTAGTTGCCTAGCACTTAGTAAATGTAAGCTATTAATAGAAAATTTATTGCTATAAAATTATAAAAATAATAAACTTTAAACTTCATAATCATTTTTGTTATAACTCTTCATTTGGCTTTCTTGATACTATTCTTCCCAGCATTTTCTCTGCCTAATTTTTCTGACTTTAAGTTCTTCATCCTCAGGTCTCCTCTCTCTTGCCTTTTTTTCGTTTTTTTGTTTGTTTGTTTGTTTGTTTGTTTTTTTCATTGTTTCCTACGTCAGTGTCAACACCTTCTGCTGAAACTCACTACAGCCTATCTCTACAAAATCTCTTGCCTTTCTTAGGGAGGAAAGTGACATGATTCAGCCAGTATTTTAGGAAGCTAGCCAAGTTTGTTACCACTGTGGAATACAGTTTAGAAAGGCTTAGCCAGGCATGAGGCCTGTAATACCAGTGGCTTGAGAGGCCGAGGCAAGAGGATTGCTGAAGCCAGGAGTTTGAGACCAGCCTGGGCAACATAGCAAAATCCCATCTCTACTAAAAATAAAAAAACTAGCGTTGCAGGTAAGGTGCGCCTGTAGTCCTACCTACTCAAGAGGCTGAGTTGAGAGGATCGCTTGAGCCCAGGAGTTTGAGGCTGCATATTTATGATTACACGACAGCACTCCAGCCTGGAAAACAGAGCAAGACCTTGTCACTTAAAAAAAAAAAAAAAACTTTTTAAGAGTAGAACAAGCAGTCAGACAAGAGGTTATGGTGTTAGGTGATTGCCCAGGTAACAGATACTTGAACAAGGAGATTGTGGTGGAATAGAGAAATTTTTGTGGGAGTAATCAGTGACACTTTGCCATTGATTATATGTGGAGAGGAAAAGAATTGAGAACTCTGAAGTTTCTAGCTTTAGAAGCATGTCATTTATAATTAACAGAGAAATACATTAGTGAGTAGGAGGCAGTGAGTTGAGTTTTGGACAAGATAGCTTTAGGTTGCCAGCATAGTATTGTCAGGCTATTAGTTTACTTGCTGCAGTCCCACCCCTCCCTTCTGCCTCCCTCCCTCGCTCACTCACTGAATTCCATTGCTATTAGTCTAAGAACTTCCCTTTAGGAAAAGTAATTTTTTTTTAGTCACAGTCAGCAGTAGAGCTTGAAATGTGTGGAGACCGATTCCTCATTTCCTACCCACATTCTCATTATCCTCTTTTGGTCTGTTTCCCCAGGGAAAAAAGATTAAGATTATTTAGAATAATACCTACTACCATCATTACCACCACACCACCCTCCAGGAAATTGGTAGAAAAGTTTGTGTGTGTGTGTGTGTGTATATATATATGTACACACACATGCACATACATACATATATTTGAAACAGTGTATTACTCTGTCACCCAGGCTGGAGGGCAGTGATACAATCATAGCTCACTGAAGCCTTAACTTCCTGGGCTCAGCCTTAACCTCCCACCTTAGCCTCTCAAGTAGCTGGGACTACAGGCACCAGCCACCATGCCTGGCTAATATTTTTTTTCTAATTTTTTTGTAGAGGCAAGGTTTTGCTGTGTTGCACAGGCTAGTCTCGAACTTCTTGGCTCAAGTGATCCTCTTGCTTTGGCCTCCCAAAGTGTTGGGATTACAGGTATGAGCCACTATACCTGGCCTAGTGTTTTATTTTTATATCAAATAAACGAAGCAACTTGGCAGGGTTCTTTGAAGAAAAATGCAATTTTATGAAGTGTTTCTGATTAAACTATTAATAAGCAGAGTAACACCTCATTCATCTAGTATAGTTAGGTAGTAAGTACATAAAATGATTGAAACTTACGCCAAATCTATTTTAGAGATTTTATAGAGATTTTACAATATATTATATATATTGTGTGTAGGTAAATATAGATATTCATACCTCCAAATCTATTTCTTTATAATGTTTCACATACTTTGCTGCTTTCTGAAATAGTAACACCTCCTCCCCTCCCCACCCTTTTACCCTGCATAGTAAACCTTTTCTGGAAGATGGAAATAACTTTTTGTTTCAGAGCTTCAGAATGAGTCAGGAACCCCAGGTTCTAGTCCAAGGCCTGGCACTAAGTTACTATATGAGAACTGAATCATAGACTCTAGAACAGTGCCTGGCATGTAGTAGTGCTTAACCAATATGTTTGGAATGAATTATTGTCTCGTGCTGACTTTAGTGCTCCTTCCTTGATTTATTACTTGGAATTCATTGCTGCCTAGTAAATAAGCTTCTGGGTTCTTAATTAAATAGGAGTATCTAGGTTCTGATAGAGGTGAACTATAAGCATAATTTATGTCTGTTTTAACTCCTTAGTGGAACTTTTGGCTTATCTTGATGTATTTTCTGGTGCTGAAAGTTGCCAAACAGATGATCTTCTGTGCTTGATTTATTGGGGGCACTTGCTGAGTACTTTATATGTGCCTACATTATGTATAGGCAGTGTTCTAAACATAAGCACATAGCACATGTCTCCGGGGATCTTATAACTTACATGTAGAGACACAGAAGTAGAACTATGTAAGAAAATAATTAAATGTTGAATCATAAAGCATTGACCTACAGCTACATTAGTAGTTCTAGGAAAAGATCCATGTGGGCTAAAGCAGGATAAAAATAATTCAAGTAGAAGGTGAAATTGGAATTGGTTTTGAAGAGGTAGTTAAGATTTTGATAAGCCTCTAGTTGAAGACATAACATTCTAAGCAAGGGCAGTAGCATAGTAAGCAAAGAAAGGAAAGTGTGGATTGAACATGTTCAGACAAGCCTGCCCAGATTCCTAAGGGCGTGGGGACTGCTGGGAAATAGAAGCAGGTGAGTTTAATAGAGTAGTTTTAATCTGCACGACCCTAAAGGGATCCAGGGATAGAATTTAGAGGGCTGCATGCATTTAGATGAGAAAAAAAAAAAATGACATCTTTATATTTTTATTAACTTTGAACTGAAATTTAGCATTTCCTTTTAATGAGAGTTTAAGCAGCAGACTACAGTAGTATTAGCAGTACCTGTATCTTTTTATTACTAATAGAAAAAGCACAGATATTTTCAGATTACTTTACAGTTGATATCTCTAAATATATTTTATGCATATTGCTACTTCAGAATTATGGTTTTTGTTAGACTCCCACTAGATTTTATTGTATTAAGTGTTACTAAAGAAGCATATGTATAAATATATCATATACAAGATTTTTAAAAACACTTGATAACTGTTTCAGTATAATTGGTTTTCTTGGTAATATATATTTTATTTTATGCATTTAAAACCATACTTTCAAAAACAACTATATTTTAGTAAAACTGGTTTTCTTTATAATCTTAGGTATTGTAGTTTATGTATTTAAAACCACTCTGAGGGGGACTCTGTAGCTTTCTTCAGACTGCCAAAGGGATTCATGACCCCTGATCTAGTGGAACCAAACTGGAGGAGGCAATGAAAACCACACTGAGGGGTTGTAGCTGAAGAGAAATATCGGCCCCCTGCAACCTCCACCTCCCAGGTTCAAGTGATTCTCCAGCCTCAGCCTCCCTAGTAGCTGGGACTACAGGTGTGCACCACCACGCCCAGCTAATTTTGTACTTTTAGTAGAGACGGGGTTTTGCCGTGTTGGCCAAGCTGGTCTCAAAACTCCTGAGTCAGGTGATCCACGTGTCTCGGCCTCCCAAAGTGCTGGGATTACAGGCATGAGCCACCATGCCTGCCCTCAATAATTACTCTTGAAATTTGTTTAATTGCTTTGTTTATATTTTATATAACTGTAGGCATTTACTTTACAATTCATAAGTAATAAGACTAATTTTTTTCTGTGTTAAACTTTTATTCAGATTCTACTGACGTATTATTTGAACTTTGTTTTTCTTCTATTAAATAAGGGTGTTGGACTAGATAATCTATAAGGCTCCTTTCAACATCAGATCTATGATTCAGAATCTTTTAAGTTTCATCAAGTAGAATAAAAAGCTTAAACTACAATTTAAAGGAGATTCTCCTTAGATTATGCTGTGAGTGTAAATAAGATGCCAGAGGAACAAGTGAGAGAATGAATGTTACAACTTTACACCTACATCCTTTTGGCAAACGTTAATAAGAGGCATAGAAATAAGAATTCTAAGAAACTAAAATGCAGAGTGTTGACCGGAAAAGAAGTTTTCAGAAAGAAAAGTATTAGTAATGTCGAGCTAGTACAATAAAGAAGGAACCTTGGACATGAGGTTAGAAAGCTACAGATACATTTCTGGTTTTAACTCTGCTGCTTATTGGAGTTTTGATAATGGGTAACAATTACTCAATATGTTTTTTTAAAAGAATAAAAGCAAATTCATTATAATTTGTAAATAACATTGTATACCTAGAAAAGCCAAGAGAATCAACTGAAATATTGCTGTAAGTAATGAGATTTCAGTAGGATGACTAGTTAAAAAACTTAAAAAGTAATGGTTTATCTGAAGTGGTTTTTTTACTTGATGGTCTTTAAACTGAAAACCTATCCATATGGGTTACTGAATGGAAATCCTCAAACTTAAATACCCTTTCCCCTTCTTTCTGAGGAATACAGTTACTCAGTCTTATCTAAGTTTTAGTATATTTTGAATAAGACACTTCCATGTAAACTTTTTAAAACTATTTTAAAATAAAGTTGTGGCAGAGAATACACTTAAAACGACTATAAGGAAATCATTTTTAAAAATTCCTTGTGGCTTGTGATACTTGATCTGTTACTTGGTAATGTTAGAGAGGGTGTAATCTGATCTTTGAGCCTTATTTGGTAAATAATAATTTTGTGTGGAACCTACTGTTCTATCAGTAAGAGGAAAATTATTGCCCATATATAAGGCTTTTCTTTGCCCTTAAAACATTCCCTGACTTAAAGACCAAATTATGTCATGCATTGATTGCTTGTATGTTTTTTTAAAAAGCATTATACCGGATCTATATATAACTTTTTAACAAGAGGTGTGTTGACAGAAGTATTTTATACTTTACTTGGAAGGAGAAGAATTCCATGTCGTCTTGTTTACTGCTGACTCTTTTTATATCCTAAATATAAATTGTTATATTTTTATTTATCATCAGCTCTCAAAATTGACCTCTCTCATATACTCACTTTGTGGCTATTCTGGAAGATAATCAGTTATATGTCTTAGAATGTGATTATAGTTGAATTATTTAAACTGAAAGCCTACTACCTAGTTGTTTGCTTTAGCATTTGTGAAAACGAAAACTTAAGTATACCCATATGTTTAGAACAGGAAAATATGTTACATTCTTTAATAATGCAGAAAAATATATTGAATGCCTATATGTGCCACACTGTTAGGTGCTTTACATACACTTTAGCTAAATCTCATGGACAGTACAGCAGGGTGGGTAGTGATACTCCATTTAATAGAAGGGAGATTTCTGCAGTTTAAATTCAAGGCCATACTGAAGTCAGATCTGAACTTAGACTTCTGTCTCGCAGAATTCTTTGTCCTATAATGTGCCATCACAATAGATGGGAAATTTATATTTTCACAAAAACTACTTTTACTCTGTTTTGCTGTTTATATTGCTAGTTACTGGAAATGCAGGGAGTTCAGTGTTTGGATCTTTGTCTTCACTACTTTTTTTTTGTCCTATTATAATTTTCACAATATCTATGATCATTTGAGAGTAGAGGAAAATTCTATTTATTTTGACTCCTGTGGGATTAGTTTCTTAGAGAAATTCCTAAGGGTACCAGCCTACCAAGCATAAGGACATCATTTCCAGGTTTAGTAATCAAATAGTACAAATTCTACCATTTGTAATATCTTATCATTTCTGTAACTTTCATAGTTGCAAGTTTGTTTTTGGTTTTTGTTTTATATGGCCCTAACAAAAATTTTTTTTAAAAAAAATCCATTGAATCTATTTTGGTAATGGAAAAAAAAGATTTTCCAGTGCGGTTTAAGAACCACATCTTATGAGCTGTTCTTTGCCTCCCTCTTTAAGAATTACCAAGTATTTTTAAAAATTGGAACTTAACATTTAGTTCATTGCTTGGATATATCTAAAGCATTTCTTTAGAAACCCCTGGGAATTGATCGTAGGAAATCAGGGGAGCATTTAGAAGATGATTGGAAATACGATAGTGAAAGGGAAGAGCAAAATGACCTGAAAATGAGGACTTTACATTTCCAATTTTGGATTTTGTTGTTTTTCTCTTTCTGTTAGAGTTACTCTGTGGTCTCCTGTTGGACAGTCTGTTGCTAAAAGCCATTAGAGATTTCATAAAAACTACTGTTTTGAGTTGCTGGAATTGAGAGTCCAGAATAACGTTGGGTAGGTTAAAATAATGACTTAAGTAAACCGCATCCTTGGTAACTTGCAATTTAAGAAACCCACTTTCCCTTCAGAATATTTTATGTGAGACTTTGGGGACTACCTTACTTCTATTACATCTCATAATGTTATCTGGTCACATTTCTTGTTCTGTCTACCTCTAGTTTACTCTAGTTTCTCTTCTGCTTTCAAGGCTCCAGACCCAGTTCCTGGACCTGCCCTGGAAAAGAAGTATCCTGTAGAGATGAGCTCACTGCAGTTACTTAATTAACAATTTGTAAGCTGCAAAAATGGCAATGGGCCAACCAAGAACAGCTACAATTTGAATTTTTCTATTTCCAGGTATGCTAAAGTCCATGGCACCAGTCAAGCTTAGCCTATGTAACTGCCTTATTATTAAATCTATAGTAACTAAAACTTGACTTTCAAAATGTATAGTCATCTTGCTTTAAAGTATAGTAACACTAACATCTAGGTAACATGCAGCTAGTACTGAGTTTAACATACCTTTTGCCTGAATATTTCTAATTTAACTTGTTTGCTAGTATTAGCAAACTAATGCAAAAATATAAGAAAAATAAATTTGAAATGCTGTTGAGTGAAGCCCTATAAACGTACAAAAAAAAAATTGAAAAACAACAACAAAACTGCCTTCCTTTAAAAGGTTTACATTGAGTACAAGCAGTATAGGGAATTCGATTAATGAAACTACTTCCCTCTTCCTGAGATCCTCAACTATTCTATGCTACTAATGCCTTTACCTAAAAAGTTAATATATTTGTACATGGCAAAACCCCGCCTCCACTAAAAATGCAAAAAAATCAGGCAGGCACGGTGGCCTGCGCCTGTAGTCCCAGCTGCTTGAGAGCCTGAGGCATGAGAATCACTTGAACTCAGGGAGTCGGAGGTTGCAGTGAGCTGAGATTGCACCACTGCACTCCAGCCTGGGCAACAGAGTGAGACTCTGTCTCAAAAAAAAAAAAGTTAATATATTCCTCAGTAATTGGAAATTATACATATTATTTCTGGATAGAACCAAGCAATGTTTTATAGTACTTTACCTGAAGAATTTAGCTATATTTTTAAACTAAGTGTATAACTAATATTTGCTAATTTTTTTACTTGATTACCCAAAAGAAGCTAGCCAAGGAAGTTATAAATAGTCGGAATCATCCTGAAGTGTAACAGCAAAACCAAAAACTGAGGTTTCCTAATGCCTTATATTTTAACCAAGAGAAAGCTACTCATGAATGGCTGGAGGGCCAAGATCAATTAGCTTTTAAGGATGTTCCTTTTACCAATTTATATAGATGCAGAAACAGAATCCCTGAAAGATGAATTTATTTACTAGATGGATAGATAATCATACATGTCTTTTGATTTTAAAGTTCAGTTCATCTAGGTTAGAGATTACCCAAAATTGAAGAGGAATTTTGTATCCCAATTGTGAATTTAAAAGGCAATTCTAATATTCTAACATGTACTTAACTCCTTCCTTATATCCCTTTCTGCAGTATTAATGCATAATGAATTTAATATCTAGCAATTTAGTCAGTGTTAGTTCACTGATTGTGTGCCACATTATTTGTTTGGTGTTGAAAGAATTATGTGTCACTGAGTGTTTAATTAGAGCTGGAAAGGGAGCTACTAGTTAGGGTCATTACCACTGTTGTGTGAATTGAAGTAGAAATTAAAGAAGGAAATACATATGAATATCAAGTCTTATTTTCAGTGGTGCTATTAATGGTGAAATTTTTCTCCATTATTCAGTGTAAATTGTGTGTACAACAGTATGCTAGACACAGCAGGAATGTAGAAATGAATAAACCTTGTTTTAGTGAGCTTACAGACAAGTAATATGAAAGTGTCATAATAGAGATGCATACAGCATACTTAAGAGTACTGGAGAGAATCAGCTTTGTGGAGAAGGTAATGTTTTTACTGAACCATGAAGGATAGATGGAATTCTTTAGAGAAAGTGGCAAGAGTATTTCTAAGTTATGAAGATGAAAGTATTTAATATATTATAGAAATTCTGAGCAGTCCAGTATGCATAGAGAATAGTTGGATAGAGGCGTGTGATGGGAGATGGAGCTATGACATGTTTTTGAATGTCAGATGAAGGAGTTTGGACTTTAGTAGGAATGGGAATCCGTTGAAGATTTCTCAGAACTGGTACGTGTTAAATCAGTGAATCTTTTGAAAAGCTGACTACTGTAGAGTGAAGGTTGAATTGATGAAGATAGAGGTTAGGCAGTAGTAATGCCTAATAAGGGACATTTACTCTGTCAGGCATTGTGTAAAGAGTTTTACCCTCAGTTTCTCACTTAATCCTCACTACAGGAATATTGTAAAAAGTAACTGAAATAATACATGTTTAAGGCATTTAGCACAGGACTTGGCTCATAGTAAGTGTAGAACCAAAGTGATTATACTCTAGGCTCAGAGAAAGCAGTGTGTCTTGTCCACCATTGTGTATGATAGTACAATAACTTTCCATAAAGATACTGTGTTTATTGGGGGACTCTTACATTTAATAGTAACAATAAGCCTACTTCTCTTTCTACCACCCCTTACCTCTTTCCTTTAATTAATTAAACCATCTCATTGGTAGATGTGTAATACTTAGTTTAAGTGCTTGAGTAATAAATAGTTCACCTTGAGGTAGCCTTTAGGTAAAAAAAAAAAAAAAAGTCACCTGGCTTCTTTGTTTTAAACAAGGATTACAAATTATGACACTAAGCTTAGACATGGTTAATCATGGATGGACCTACATATATAAATTCATAAGTAACATTTAAGTTAGAAAGTAACTGTAAATCTCATCTATCAAGCATCCTGATGATTGGTCAATGCTGCAGCTGTAAACTGCACACCCATAACAGTTTTAGCATAGACAACACAGGCTTTGAGTTATTTGAAAGTACCTGTGGTTGGCTAATACGGTTACTTTCAAATAACTCATTCTGTTCTATTATCTACATATCAGAATACAAGTAATGTTGTGGAGAAATATGTAAGGAATAACTTTATAGTAATGCATGAATATGTATTATTATAAAAATTGGAACAGATGACTAAACCTCCTTGGAATACCTTTCATCCATGTGTCATTCTACTCAGCCGCCTCTCCAGAATAATTAGTGTGTGTATACTTTCAGAATATTTCCTATACAGTCATATAAAAATATCTGTTTAAAATACATCTATTTTCAGCATCATAGGAAGGGACAAAACATTTTTTAAAAGCTTTTTAATGTAATACATCTTTTGTGTATCTTTATTTTTACACAAAAGGTGTTATACATGGAATCTGCATCTTGATTTTTTTTCAATCAATAATATCTTATAGGTCCATATAATTATTTGGATATCATATTCCACTAAATAACAATAACAACAACAAAAAAGCTGCATGGTGTTCCTTAGTGTGGCTATGCAATAGTGTACTTATTTATTCCTCCTAGATGGCCATTGAGGTTGTTTTTAGAAACACACACTGGGATGACCATTCTTGTTTACGCCACTTTAAACACATGTGTGTTTTTTCTAGATTAGATGCTTTAATTCATATAGCTGGATAGATGATGAGAGGGAGGAAGGGGTGGATGGGTGGATGGATAGATGGATAGAAAGCTAGAACTCTGGTACCTTAGTAGTAGTAGCAAATATCCATGTACACTTTGTCTAACTTGTGGACTAATTATCATACTCCTAGTGGTATTGTACATGCCGCACGCGCATGTGCACGTGCACACACATACACCCCTCTCCCTTAGCAGCTGGCCAGTAGTCCTCTATGGGACTATGGGAAAAAGTCAGCTGAGGGCCATGACATTAGAAAGAAAATGAGCAGAATTATATAAGATGAACAGGAAAAACCATGGGATCAAGTAAGGGATTGAAACTGCATGGGGATCAGTTGGGTGATACTTTTTTGTTGTTGTTTTTTGAGACAGTTTCGCTCTTGTCACCCAGGCTGGAGTGCAATGGTGCAATCTCGGCTCACTGCAACCTCTGCCTCCCGAGTTCCAGTGATTCTCCTGCCTCACCCACCCAAATAGCTGGGATTACAGGCGCCTGCCACCACACCCAGCTAATTTTTGTGTTTTTAGTAGAGAGAGGGTTTCACCATGTTAGTCAGGCTGGTCTTGAACTCCTGACCTCAGGTGATTAGCCCGCCTCGGCCTCCCAAAGTGCTGGGATTACAGGCGTGAGCCACCGCGCCCAGCCGGTGATACTTCTTATAACTTTCTCTGAATATTAAGGTGCCATTTTAAATTAATATTTAACCAAATTATTAAAATTTCTACACATCATTGAGTTAATTGGTTTGTTATAAATGTTTATGATTGATGTAAGATGAAAATTGGTTCCTTCGGGTGCTTTTATTTTCTCCTCTTTCCCTTTTACCCATAAATAGGAACTTATTATCATACTTAGCTCCTGTTTTCTTTTATAGATGATATTTATGCATAGGATAGATTAGCCAAAAATTAGAGTGAAAGAGGGCAGTGAACGATAATATATTGCAAAACAATAATGAGATATGAATTATAAAATACACAAAAGGTAGTCAGTTATATAATATGTTTTGATGAAGTATAACCATTCCGTCTTAGATTTATTGCACTTTTCTTGATCCTTAGAAAATGTAGTACCTACCACAAAACCACAATACATAAATTGCCAAGTGTGGCCGACTTGCACATTCCTTTTAGAAGAACTTATAACTGGTAAGCCTGTAAACCATCAGAAATTGTCAGCATTCATGGCCTTAAGGCAGTGCATTAAATGAGAAAATGGGAAATTTTCTCTTTAAGAGGAAGTAGTGTGGATTATTATGCTACTTTATTTATTAATGTTTATTGTTATTCTTTAGAAAGTAAATTGTTAAGGCTTATAAAATTATAAAATCTAGTTTTTAGTAACATAATCATTTGCTCCCTTTAAGTTTTAAATCACTCTAAATCTGAACATAATAGCTAACTTAAAATAAGTAGCATTTGGATTATATTATTTTTGCAGATAACTGATTATCTGTGTGAAATGATTTAGTATTATAACTGTTTTGTGATAAAGTTTATGGTAAAGATTAATTATAGTTATCTCATTTTTATCTTAAATGGAGATTAAGTAAAGTTTGCTTTGCCTTGATAGAATTGTAACATCATGCTCCAAGAAATATAATTCCAATAATTTACTACAAAAAGTAAGTTTAAAAACTTTGTTAAATTAACGTTTATAAATTCTTTTAAAGTTAATTAAATCTGAAGTGCATCAAGTATTACCTAACTGGTATATGATATGATACTTGTATAATATGTCAATAATGTAAAAGGTATTTAAATAGTATATGTACTTAGGTAATATGATTCTTATTTTATGTTTAATTTTGAAATGTTCTTTGAAGTCAAAAGGTTTTAAAATTTGCTTTAATTCAAAAATATTATAGCATCATCCAGCTATTCTGACTGCATTATCAATCTGTGGTAAAGATATTATTTAAGAGTAATTCATGGCAGTGTGGTAATGTCAGCCAATTCACAGAAGAGAGAAATTGTAATTAATAAGAAGCTGGGCCAGGCACAGTGGCTCACACTTGTAATCCCAGCACTTTGGGAGGCCAAGGTGGGAGGATCACTTGAGTCCAGGAGTTCTAGACCAGCCTTGGCAATACAGGGAGCTCCTACCAAAAAAATATAATAATTAACCAGTTGTGATGGTGCGCACCAGTAGTCCCTGCTACTCAGGAAGCTAAGGAGGGAAGATCCTTTGAACCCAGGAGGTTGAGACTGCAGTGATTCATGATTGTGTCATTGCATTCCAGCCTGGGTGACAGAACAAGATCCTGTCTCAGAAAGACAGAGAAGGAAAGAGAAAGATAAAGAAGGAAAGAAAGAAAAAGAAACTGTTAGCATCATTTTGACAACTAAATAGATAGACTGAAACATTCTGCCATCCCATTTGGCATCCTGGAGAGGTTAATGTTAATAGTCAGTTGTTGAGCCAGAGGCATGTTCCTAAATATCACCATGCTATGCAAAGTCACGCAAAAAAACACACAGGGCTTATGGGGAAAAATGGAATTATGGGTATAACACTTGGAAACATCACCTGTGAACATTAAAAAAAAGATAGGGCCGGACGAGGAGGCTCATGCTTGTAATCCCAGCACTTTGGGAGGATGAGGCGGGTGGATCACCTGAGGTCAGGAGTTCGAGACCAGCCTAGCCTACATGATGAAACCCTGTCTCTACTAAAACTACAAAATAATTAGCCGGGTGTGGTGGCAGGCACCTGTAATCCCAGCTACTCGGGAGGCTGAGGCAGGAGAATTGCTTCAATCCGGGAGGTGGAGGTTGCAGTGAGCCGAGATCACGCCATTGCTCTCCAGCCTGGGCAACAAGAGCAAAACTCCATCTCAAAAAAAAAAAAACTTACAGATAACAATTTTATTCATGTTAAATAAATTAAGAAATAAATACATTAAGAAATATGTAAAATAAATTAAGAAATATGTAAATACTACAATGAATATTATACTTTTCCCTGAATAAGACCTAAAGTTTGCTTATGGAAGGGAACACAAGAAGAGTTGCAGGTTGTGAGTTACTGTAAAATAGTTGTGGCTGGGCGCCGTGTCTCACACCTGTAATCCCAGTGCTTTGGGAGGCAGAGGTGGGTGGATCACGAGGCCAGGAGATTGAGATGATCCTGGCTAACACAGTGAAACCCCATCTCTACTAAAAATACAAAAGCTTAGCCAGGCATGGTGGCATGCACCTGTAATCCTAGCTACTCGGGAGGCTGAGGCAGGAGAATTGTTTGAACCCAGGAGGCGAAGGTTGCAACGAGCCAAGATCGCACCACTGCACTCTAGTCTAGGTGACAGAGCGACACTGCATCTCAAAAAAAAAAAAAAAAAAAAGTAAGAAAGAGTTTTTGAAATCAGTAATGTGGCTGGGTGTGATTAATAACATGCAGATCTGTTAAGCTGAGATAGCTGGTAAATGTTTCAGATGTTTTCATGTTTACTTTTTGTATATTCATATGAATACACAATGAATATATGAATATACGTTTTGTATATTCGTATATTCGTTTTAGCTCGATATGGCTTTTTGTGTTCACCCAGTGTTTCTTACAAATGAAATTACAGCAAAATTCACTTAATGTTCAAATTGTTCTTTCATAACAATCGTGATGGAACATATTTACATTTTCAAAACAGATATAGCAGCACTGACTTACAGGTGAGGTTAAGGAAAACGCTTGAGTTTAGGGGGATAGATAAACACTTTTTACAGTAGTCTAAAAGCTATATGTATTCTGATGTTTATTTAGAGACTTATTGCAACAAATATTTACTGAGCATCCACTTGACATATACTAAGTAGTTAGGATACACCAGTGAAAAATAGTCTCTCTGCTTGGGAACTAACATACATACATACATTCATTCATTCATTCATTCATTCATTCATTCAGAGATGGAGTCTCACTCTGTCGCCCAGGCAAGAGGGCAGTGGTGCGATCTCAGCTCACTGCAACCTCCGCCTCCTGGTTTCAAGCAACTCTCTTGCCTCAGCCTCCCAAGTAGCTGGGATTACAGGCGCCTGCCACCATGCCTGGCTACTTCTTGTGTGTTTAGTTGACGCAGGGTTTCACCATGTTGACTAGGCTGGTCTCAAACCCCTGACCTCAGATAATCCACCCGCCTCGGCCTCCCAAAGTGCTAGGATTACAGGCGTGAGCCACCGCGCCCGGCTAGGAACTAATATTTCTCACGTGAAGAATTTTCTTTGTGACCAGGGCTTGGTTTTAAGAGGTAAATTGGATTGACTGGGAGAAAGGGAAGTCTAACAAGGAGACGACTGGGCACCAAGGCATTTTTCAGATCTCTTGAATTATACTTCTACAAGATAACTTCCTAGAATTCTGTCCAATTCAGGATTTTATGATTTACAGAAAAAATTATTGCCTCTAATGGTTACTTTAGAAACCGGAATTTGCTTTTAGCGTATGTTGAAATGGAAAAATCTCCTTACATTCTTGTACACAAGCTAAGGAAGAATCCTAATGTGGTTGAGAAGTGAATTTTATGTATTTCTTCCTACTACTGTTTGATATTCGGCATGAACCATATTTTATGTCTTTTTTTTTTTTTTTTAAGATCTCAGTCACCCAGGCTGGAGTGCAGTGGCGCAATCATAGTTCGCTGCATCCTTGAACTCCTGGGCTTAATGGATCCTCCTTCCTTAGCCTCCCGAGTAGCTGGGACTACAGGCGTGTGCCACCGTGCGCAGCTTACTTTGTTAACGTAATTAAATTTGTTCCAACAAAACTCATAATTATATAAGAATGGGGTAAAGATAAAATGATGTATATATAGTTGGACATATGTTAAAACCTTAGCATTAGCATATCTCAAGGTCTTCTTGGATAAAGACCACTATACCTTGAAACCTTCATTCATCTTCTCATCTTCTTCTGTAACTACTCCCCATCCTGAGTACCTTCTTCATAATCCCCTTCTTTCCTCTTTGTCCCTCCTGCAAGACAGGTAACACGATCCCCAGAATCTGCCTTACTTGTCTTCTTTTATACTTTAAGTTCCTATGCTTCAATACTTTCCTACTTCCTCCTCAGCCCAGCGAGATCCCTTTAAACACCTATTATAACACAGTTTATGCCACTTATCTAGTACTTTGCACAATGTAATACTGTTGAGTTTGTCATGTAGCTTTGTCAGATTTCCCCAACTGCAAGTTTTTTGTCCCATATACATTGAAAAGGAAAGCCCTAAAGACTCAATCCAGTCCTACAATATTCTGCAACCAGGGTGATGTGCAGCTCTGTAAGGTTTTGTTCCTTTGTACTTTGTGGAAGTCCATGATATTTAGAATAAATAATTACTACTACTACCAGTTTGTACTTTTTGCTGTAGGCAGGACAGATATAATGCAGTTGGGTTTAATTATGTTGTCACTATCCTTGAAGCTCTTCGAGTTGTTTTCTCCATTTTACAAAGAATGAAATGATAGTATTGATATTTTATTTACATGTGTACTTACTATGTGCTCTTTTTTATTATCTTACATGGATTACTTATTTAATTCTCATAACAATCCTATGAAGTAGCTACTCTGTCATCACCATTTTATAGATGAGGAAACTGAGGCACAGAGAAATTAAATGATTTGCCCCAGAAGTTATTGCAAGTAAGTAGCATATTAAACTTCATAAATGAACCCATGGAATCCTAGAATTTACACTTAACCAGCTGTCACTATGTATCAAATACTGTTTTATATACATTATATCATAATTGTCTCATCTAGTTAGATAAGACAGTGTACACTTATGAAACTGAGGTCGAAATATTTAGCAACATTAGGTTATCTCTGTTTTAAACTATTAACATGTTCTTTCACCAGCAAATTTTAGAAGCATGCATGGCTAAGATAGAATACTGTTTCTTTTAATCTTACTCTTAGGAAACTCTACTCTTCAGGAAAGTTTATGCCTGTCTCAGAGTAACATTTTATTTATTCATTGATTCCTTTTCTTTGTTAAGATTTTAATAGTAAAGGCCAATACTTTGTCAAGTTTAAACTATGTAAATTGAGTAGTTTATGTGAGATACATTACTAGTTATTCCTTTTATTTTTAAAAGTTAGATCTCTGGGAATTTAGCTTTGCTCCACCATTTACTTTGTATGGCACCTTCTTGATAGTAAAAGATTTTTCATAAATTTACCTGCCCAAAAACAGCTTTTATTTTATAATAAGCTTCATTTTTAGCTGACCTATGGTGATCCACATGTGTTTATTGTACAACTACATTTTCCTACACTCTTAAATATATAGTAGCTGCAGAACCTGTTTGTGTATACTTAATAGAGGTAATTTTTCTTCCCCTAGTTACTTCTTTCCCATTGAATCAAGTTACATAAAAGTTTCTAACCATTCCTGTTAGAGGCTTGTTGGTAATTGACTTCATTTTAGTAAATCTTTTTATTTCATTGCCTTTCACCTAGTTTTTTAAACTCATGAAATTCCACACCCCTTTCCATCTCTATTTTCCTTCCTTCCTTAAATCAATACTTTACTATGAGCACCTCTTATATGTGATCCTTTGACCATAGTCATCTTGGTTTTTGATTAGTCCCTTCCCTGCCTTTCATTTACTGTGTTATCAACTAGAAGTCTTGTAGGAACTGGAGTAAACTTTACTTGAAGAAACATTCAGATGAGCAGTTGTCATGAGAGTGCTCATCACAGTGGATTCAGAGATGAATCAGTGAACATACTTGGACTTTATACTTAGGGACTTTGATTCAGTAGGTCCAGGATGAAGCCCAGTGATTTTGTTTCAGGTGGTCCACAGACCACACTAAAAAATGCTGGTCTAGGAAACACACCCTTTTCTTGATGAGGAGAGAGTTGTCGTTTTTGTACCATGTCTTAAATCTTAAGGAGCTTTTAAGGTTTTGGCTCCTGCTTACACACTCAACTTTGTTTGCTCTAAGATTTACCTGTTTTGAACATCATCAGCCTTGTAAAGTGGAATTATTGATTCCATGGTTCTCTACCTTGACTTCCTATCACAGTTACTGGTGGAGTATCTTGTTTTTACTTTGAGTAACAGAGATGCATGTGTAGAACCTACGTCCAGAAATTCTAATACTCATTGTTAGGTTTGAGTTACCTCCCCAACTTTGGACTGTGCGTTTCAAAGCTCTGTAGGTGCTGCTGCTGCTGGGTTGTTGCTGCTGCTGCTGATGCTTTCTCCACCTTACTCCTTCCCCTTACTTCCCTCTTTTACTAGGTAACACAGGAATATAATACATAATTCAACAAGCACAAAAAAGTGTACAGTGAAGAGAAAGTCTCTTAAGCCTTCCTGCCCAGCCTCTATTCTCCCAGATTCCCTCTTATTCCTCAGATAATCATTGTTACCAGTTTCTTCCCCAAGTGATTTAGATGTGCATCCAGAATGGAGAAACACTAACTTAGTGCTAGCAAGCAGGATATTACATAGGCATTAGGAAAAAATTAAGTGGGGAACGACCCCTTTAAGTCTTTATAAAATAATCTGGCCGGGCGCGGTGACTCAAGCCTGTAATCCTAGCACTTTTGGAGGCCGAGACGGGCGGATCACGAGGTCAGGAGATCGAGACCAGCCTGACTAACACGGTGAAACCCCGTCTCTACTAAAAAAATACAAAAAACTAGCCGGGCGAGGTGGCAGGCACCTGTAGTCCCAGCTACTCGGGAGGCTGAGGCAGGAGAATGACGTAGACCCGGGAGGCGGAGCTTGCAGTGAGCTGAGATCCGGCCACTGCACTCCAGCCTGGGCGACAGAGCGAGACTCCGTCTCAAAAAAAAAAAAAAAAAACTGAAGGTTGACCTTCATATTGTTGCCTTGACATTGTGAATATAAAGTCATGTTCTGAGGAAATAATTTAAATATGGAAATTATCCATGTACAAAAAACTTTTTGCATAGCTTTCTAGAGAAAAATTGGAAACAACCTAATTATTTGTTTACAAGACTGGCTAAATAGTAATATATTGACCTGATGGACTGTTATGCAGTCATTTAAAACAATGCTTATTTTCTAACTTTTCTTCAGGTGTATATTTTATTTCTCTATATATAGAGAGAGATTAAATATATATATTTATATATTTATGTATACATATGTAAAGAGACATACATACATGTATATGTTTTTTAACGCCGAAATTTTAACCTATTGAAACTTTGGAGTTCAGATTACATTTATGCATAAAAGTTAAATCCTGCTTCTCCATTTGCTTGTTTCTCAGTGTTGACAGATGTCTAGATAAAATTTAAATTTCTCTACAGTGTCCTTTACTGGATATTGGTTTCTTTATAACATTCATCAAAACCTCAATTATGTGCATCTAATTGGTCCTAGCTTCTGCTATCCAAAATGCAATCATGCCCTTTGAACACAAACACCTGCTTACCTTAATTAGTGTATCTGTATGCCGTCTTATGTTACCACATCAGTTTGTTTATTTGATCCTGAAATCGAAAGAGAAGTAGGTAAACAAGCACTCTGTAGAGCCTCATTTTGGATTGTGCAAATCTCAAAACTTTTGATTAAATAAGTACTTAATATGTTAGAAAGGTAGATCGTGTCACAAAATCATGTCATAAAATGTAATCTCAATTTTAGAACTTCAGGTAGTCTCGGACTACATAACACTTTGAAGCATCTTCATTTTCCCAAGTCTAAATTGTAAGATGAAATATAAAACACATTATTTTCACTTTCTATTGAATATTTTTTATTACAGAAACAATATATTAAATAAAATAGGTTTTTCTAATTTAAATTATTTATGTGTTTTTTTATTAGAGAAGATGTATAACGAAGAGTAAATCTCCCTTAATTGTGTTCCCTAAAGGCAGCCAGTGTTACCAGTTCTTGTGTATCCTTCCAAAGATGTTCTGTGCATGTAAAAGTGTGTGTGTTCTTGTATGTAAGAGAATGCAGAACACTGTTCTGCACTTAGTGGTGGTAGTTTTTAACTGAGTATTGTGTCTTGGGGATTATTCCATATTAGCACCTCATTCTTTTTAATGGCTGTATAGTACATTATACTCTTGTGAATGACCATAGTTTACACATCGCTATTAACAGATACTTAAGTAATTTTTGGTTGTTTATCATTACAAACATGCTTTGGTAAATATAGTTTTCTGTGTGACTGTATCTGCAAACAGGTTCATAAAAGTAGAATTGTGAAGTGAAAAGATAAATGCAGTTTTAATTCTGATAGAGATTGCCAAATTGACAGCTATAGAGACTGCACTCTGAGGTGAAGATTCCCCTCACCAAGTGATGTATTAACAGACATTTGGATGTTAATTAAAGATTAATAAATCAAAGCTCCCATGATCCGCCACCCCATACTTTTTTGTTTTGTCTCCAATTTAAAATTTTCCCCGGTGAAAATTTTTTACATGATAATGTCTTTCTGTTTTTACCAAATATTACATGACTATTTCCTTGCCTTTTCTGAGGTTTTAATAAGTTTTAGTGTCTGCATAATAGTCAAGTATTAATAAATTACAGTTCAAAAAGCTGCTTTCCAAAAGTTAAGCTGTTTGGTTCTTTTTTGGTTTTTACTGTTAGAAAACTATTTTAAACTTAGGCCAGGCGTGGTGGCTAACACCTGTAATCCCAACACTTTGGGAGGCCGAGGTGGGTGGATCACCTGAGGTCAGGAGTTTGAGACCAGCCTGGCCAACGTGGAGAAACCCCCGTCTCTACTAAAAGTGCAAAAATTAGCCAGGTGTGGTGACAGAGACACGTAAACCCAGCTTCACAGGAGGCTCAGGCAGGAGAATCGCTTGAACCCAGGAGGTGGAGGTTGCAATGAGTCGAGATCACACCATTGCACTCCATCCTGGGTGACGAGCGAAACTCAAAAAAAAAAAACTACGTTAAACTTATGTTGAATTACTTCCTTAGCATAAATTCCTAAGAGAGAAGGGTACTGCTGTCTTTTTATTACCTTACTTACATGACACTGTTTACCTATGTGCTTCCTACCTCAAGATGTTTATAGGTAAATAGGATCATGCCCAACTAAATTTGGGAAATATTGCGTCTGTTGCGGCTACCCAAAGATTCACAGTGGAGGTTAAAATCCAGAAATAAAGAAACTTCCTTAACTTTAAGTAACAGCATTTTCAAACATATTGCCAAAAAAAAAAAAAAACTTATTTTTCCATGTAACACTTAACAAAAGCCATTGAAAGGCTCTTTGAGAAGTGATAAATGACAAAGTGATATATCGGGTTTTCAAATAGATTTCGTAAAATTTGAATTACTGAATCTGTTCTGATACCTCCTAATTTAATCATATTTCCTAATGTCCTAGAGAATTCCAAATGCTTATTTCCTTCTAACTAATGGTAATGGTAGTTCTACTTTAGCACATGGAAATGTAGGAAACTGCCATTCAACAGGTATTTGTAGAAAACTTAGTATGGCCTTATTAAAGGCAAGGTTTCACAGTGCTTCTGTGACTAAAATTGGGGGTTAACTGAAAGTGAGACTCAGCTTCATTTTATACACATAGATGTAGATTGTCAAAATAAGCAACCATTAAACAAGGTTACAGAAATAAGATGATAATCTTAGTTTATTCAGGCTGCTGTAACAAAATACCATAAGCTAGGTAGCTTATAAACAACAGAAGTTTATTTCGTATAGTTCTAGATTCCAGGAAGTCCAAGATCAAGGCACCAGCAGATTGAATGTCTGGTGAGTTCCCATTCCCTGGTTCGTAGGTGGCACCTTTTAGCTATGTCCTCGCATGGTAGAAGGTGCAACTGAGCTCCCTCGGGCCTCTTTTATAAGGCCACTAATCCCATTCATGTAGGTTCCTTCAAACCTGATCACCTCCCAATACTGTCATCTTGGGGGATAGGATGTCACATATGAATTTTGAGGGGACATGACCATTCAGACCATAGCAGGCGAGGATGGATCTAAAGCAAAAAAATTTTTCCAAACTTCATCTGTAGATCTTGACATCAGATGTTGAGTATTCACTCTTGTAGTGTAGAATTTAGGAGTTTTGTTTGGTTTGAAATGAATTCCAGCATTAAAACAAAATCTCTTACATGATTAATTTGCTGCAGACAGACTTTTACCTTTCCATAGAGTTTTTTTTACAGTAAATTATAAAAATGCACCTGTCAGTTCAAAAGAGCATACATTACTTTTTACAGATACCTTGACTATTCAAATTATTTCATTCACCAGTATTATGACATTTGTAACAGTCTAGTGGCTGAAAACTGAAATAATCATGTCTTTATTATTTACTTTTAATTCATTTTTACTTTTTAAAAGTAGTGTGTTTTCAGTGTAAAACATTTTAGCCGCATGCAGTGGCTCACGCCTGTAATCCCAGCACGTTGGGAGGCCAAGGTGGGTGGATCACAAGGTCAGGAGTTCGAGAGCAGCCTGGCCAATATGGTGAAGCCCCATCTCTACTAAAAATACAAAAACTAACTGGGCGTGGTGGCACGCAGCTGTAGTCCCAGCTCCTTGGGAGGCTGAGCCTGGAGAATCGCTTGAACCCAGGAGGTAGAGGTTGCAGTAAGCCGAGATTGTGCCACTGCACTCCAGCCTGGGCAATAGAGGGAGACTCCATCTCAAGAAAAAAATAAATAAATAAAAGAAACACATTTTAGCCTTGATGGGTATAAAGTAATAGTAGAGACTCTTTATCAATATGTAAATGGATTACATTATATGTTGTTTAGTCATATACTTCTGCCCCCTTGAACAGTGTTAATGAACATCTGCCCATGTCAGTACATTTAGATGAACTTAATACTTTACAACATTTAGCTTGTTTCTGTATTTATCATGTTATAAATTATACTCTAATAAACATCTTTTCATATATATCTTTTTTTTTTTCTTTTTTTTTGAGACAGAGTCGTGCTCTGTCACCCAGGCTGGAGTGCAGTGGTGCGATCTTGGCTCACTGCAACCTCCATCTCCCGGGTTCAAGTGATTCTCCTATCTCAGCCTCCCAAGTAGCTAGGATTACAGGCGTCCACCCCCAAGCCTGGCTAATTTTTTGTATTTTTAGTAGAGACGAGGTTTCACCATGTTGGCCAGGCTGGTTTCGAACTCCTGACCTCAAGTGATCCACCTGCCTTAGCCTCCCAAAGTGCTAGGATTACAGGCATGAGCCACGACACCCGGCCTTTTCGTATATATATCTTTACATGATTGTCTGTTTTCTCAGGTGCCTAGAAGTGAAATTGCTGGATCATAGGGTCTGCAAATTAAATTAGATCTGCAGTTATGTTCTCTCAGAAATGTGTATATATAAGTTGAGTATCCCTTTTTAGAAATGCTTGGGACCAAAAGTGTTTTGGATTTTGGAGTTTTTCAGATTTGGGGATATTCTGTATATATATAGTATCTTCAGGATGGGACCCAAGTCTAAACACGGTACTGATTTATGTTTCATGTCCACCTTATACGCATAGCCTGAAGGTAATTCTATACAATATTTTAAGTTATTCTGTACATGAAGCAAAGTTTATCTTAAGTACTTATGTGAAATTTTCGACTCATGGCATCCTGTTGGACTCAGAAAGTTTCCAGTTTTGGAGTATTTCATATCTTCAGATTAGGGATGCTCAACTTGTATTATTCTGTCTTCTGGCATCGACTATGACTAATTAGAAGCTCATCAATCTAGTTATTCCTTTGTAGATTATGGCTCTTTTCTCTGATTGTTTTAAAGATAAAATCTTTGTCTTTGGTACTCTGCAGTTTCACTACAATATATCTAGGTGCAAATTTCTTTTTATTTTTCTCTTCAGAACTTTGTGTGCGTGTGTGTGAGAGCGTGTGAGCGCGAGCGCGTTTTCAGTATATTATAAAGAAACATACTGTCAGTGTCTCAACCGTTATCTCTTTGAATTTCGCCTTTCCCTTATTCTTTCACATCTTTCTTTCTACAAGTCCTCTATTAGATGCAGTATGTATTTTCATTCTGTTTCTCATTTTCTCTTCCGTATATTCCATTGCTTTATAAGCTCTGCTGCTTTCTGGTTGCTATTCTCTTACTCATCTTCCAGTTCACCTTTCTCTGTGGTCTCAAGTACCTTCTGCTGTTTAACCTATTCATTGATTGTTACATTTTATGATGATATATTTGCTAGAAGTCTTAATTGATTCTTTTTCAGATCTTGCCTTTTCACTTTATATCTTATTCTTATGATTTCCTTTTATCTCCACAGTCATTTTAAATATTTTTATTTTATAGCTTCTTTCAGGTTCTGTTCTTTTATATTCTTAGATATTAATCATCTAATTAGTGTTCCTGATCTTTACTCATGGTGGATTATTTCTTTGTGCTTTTGAATTTTATTTAACATGAGCTCATTTTCAATATAATGTTATTTGTTTTTCATGTTTTACCTCTAGAAATCCTTTGCTTCCTGGGTTACAGAAATAAGTCCATAGCAGTTTTGCTTTTGTTTCTGCCAGAAATCCTATGGTATTACCAGCCTCAGACCAATTTTTTTGTTAATTTCTATTTTAAGTTTCTTTTTTACACCTGTAGTGTAAATTTGGACTCCACACCTGTGTATGGTGCAGGCTCATGTCTTTAATTTTGTGAGAGAGATGTTTGCTTCCCACTCGTGGCTCTGGTGAATTTCAGTTCTTGTGGCTCCTATGTGGCAATGGATAGAGGTTTAGCTGCTTTTTCCTAGTAAGGAAGGACCTTCCAGAATCTAGGCTTTATTTATGCAACTATTTCATTTAAATAAAATGTCTTCCTGGTGCGGTCCTATAGTGTGTCTTCTTTCCATATAGCATTAAAACCCCAGCTCCAGTATGTCTAGTTCTAATAACTGTATCTCTCTCCTTCGAAACACTTCTCCCCCACATGTCACCACAGTATTTTAACTTAAACACTTATTATAGTGGCTTTTAATTCTGTCTTTGTTTCTGGCACCAGGGAATTCTTTTCTTGCAAGCTCTGCTGTTATAAAACAAAAGCAATCATTTTTTCATTATTTTTGGTTTTTCATAACAGAAGAGGTTCTGAACTAGCTCAGTACACTATCATTCTGGAACTGAAACCAAGTTTTTTTCTCCCAAAAGTAAGACTTAAATTTTCCTAAATGTGCTTTTAGTATCTATTGAGATAATAGTATAAGTAGTCTCCATTAACTATTAATATAATGGAAGTACATTAATAAGTTTACTTTAAACTGAGATACCTGTAATAAATCCAGCTCTATAGTTTGTATACTGTTTCCTAATCTTTTATTCAAAATTTTTGTGCCAGTTTTTTGAAAGTAAATGCTCTTGATATATAGGTATTTTGTTTACTTTATTTGCATGTTAAATTTCTACATCAGAAGATGATAGCCTTTTTTTTCTGAATTTTTTTTGTGTGTGTTAGCCTGTGTTAGTTTGTTCTTGCATTGCTATAAAGAAATACCCAAGACTGGGTAATTTAGAAAGAATAAGGGTTTAATTAGCTCCTGGTTCTGCAGGCTATACAGGAAGCATGTTGCTAAGCATCTGCTCGCCTTTTGGTGAGACTTCAGGAAGCTTACAATCATGGCCGAAGGCACAGGGGAAGCCATTGTGTCACATGGCAAGAGCGGAAGCAGGGGAGGAGAAAGTTTTAAACAGCCAGATCTCATGACAACTCAAATCATGAGAACAGTGCCAAGGCGGGTGGCACTAAACCATTCATAAGAAATCCACCCTCATGGTCCATTCACTTCCCGGTCAAGGTCCCATCTCCAACATTGGGGATCATAATTCAACATGAGATTTAGAGAAGATGGCATCCAAACTATATTATTCTGCCCCTGCCTCTCCAAATCTATGTTCTTCTCACATTTCAAAATATAATCATTCCTTCCTGATAGTCCTCCAAAAGTTTCAGCTCATTTCAGCCTAGCTCAAAAGTCCAAAGTATCATCTGAGATAAACCAAGTCACTTTTACCTATGAGCCTGTAAAATTAAAACAAGTTATTCACTTTCAAGATACAATGGGAGTACAGGCATGGGGTAAACATTCCCATTCCAAAAGGGAGAAATTGGCCAAAAGAAAGATGGTACAGGCTTCATACAGGTTTAAAACCCAGTAGGGCAGTCATTAAATCTTAAAGCTCCAAAATAATCTCCTTTGACTCCATGTCCCACCTCCAGGCCTTTGAGCAGCCCTGCCTGTGTCTGCAGGGTTCAGCCACCACAGGTGTTCTCATGGGTTGGAGTTGAGTGTCTGCAGCTTTTTCTAGCACAAGGTGTAAGCTGCTGGTGGACCTAACATTCTAGGGTCTGGAGGACGGGGGTCCCTTTCCCCAGCCCCACTGGGCAGTTCCCCCGTGGAGACTGTGGGGCCTCCAACTCCACATTTTCCCTTCATACAGCCCTAGTAGAGGTTTTTTTGTAAGGGCTCTGCCCCTGCAGCAGGCTTCTGCCTGGCCCCCCAAACTTTCTCATACATCCTCTGAAATCTAGGTAAAGGCTGCCAAGCCTCCTTCACTCTTGCACTGTGCACACCTGTAGGCTTAACACCATAGATGCTGCCAGGGTTTATGGTGGCTTACATTCTCCAAAGCAGCAGCATCACAAGTTGTTCTTGGGGCCCTTTGAGCCACAGCTGGAGCTGGAGCGGCCTGGATTCAGGGAGCAGTGTCCTGAGCTGTGCAGGGCTGGGCCTGGCCGCCTGAACCATTATTTCCTCCTGGTCTCTGAGCCTGTGATGGGAGGGGCTGCTGTGAAGATCTCTGAAATGCCTTCGAGGCCTTTTTCCCATTGTCTTGGCTGTTAGCACTTGGCTCCTTTTTAGTCAGGCCAATCTATAGCAAGTGGTTACTCCACAGCCTGCTTGAATTCCTCTCCCGAAAAAGCCTTTTCTTTCTCTGCCACATGGCCAGACTGCATGTTTTCCAAACTTTTATAGGTCTACTTCCCCTTTAAATGTAACTTCCAACATTAAGTCATTTCTTTGCTCCAACGTCTGAGTATAGGTTGTTAGAAACATCCAAGCCACATCGAAATTTCTTCTGTCAGATGCCCTAAATCATCACTCTTAAGTTGAAACTTCCACAGATCCCTAGGGCATGAACACAATACAGCCAAGCTCTTTGCTAAGACATAACAAGGATGACTTTGCTCTGGTTCCTAATAAGTTCCTCATTTCCATCTTAGTTTTTATCACCCTGGCCTTCCCTGTCCATATCACTATCAAGATTTTGATTATAACCATTTAACCAGTCTCTTAAGAATTGTCAGATTTTCCCTCATCTTCCTGTCTTCTTCTGAGTCCTGCAAACTCTTATAACCTCTGCCTATTACCCAGTTCCCAAGTTGCTTCCACATTTTTCAAGTATCTTTATAGTAGTGCCCTATTCCCAGTACCAGTTTTCTGTGTTAGACCATTCTTGCATTGCTGTAAAGACATACCCGAGATTAGGTAATTCAGAAAGAAAAGAGATTTAATCGGCTCATGGTTCTGCAGGCTGTACAAGAAGCATGGTGCTGGGCATCTGCTCCACTTCTGGTGGGACCTCAGGAAGCTTACAGCTGTGGCAGAAGGCAAAAGGGGAACCTGGATATCACATAGAGCTGGTGCAAGAGACAGGAGGTGCCACATGCTTTTGAACAGCCATATCTCACAAGAACTTACTATCGCGAGGACAGCGCTAAGGGGATGGTGCCAAACCACTTATGAGAAATCCACCTTCATGATTCATTCACCATCAGGCCCCACCTCCAACATCGGGGAATCACAGTTCAGCATGAGATTTAGAGGGGATAATACCCAAACTATATTATAACCTTTTAAAGTAAATTGAAAAGTGAAATTTGTCTGGACTTTGGAACAATTTAAACTACACAAAAATTACCTTTTTTTGGAAAGTTTTAGAAAACTATCCCATCTGGTTTGGTGTACTGGGAAAGGGGAGACTAGTCAAGAGCAGTTAGCTTCAATCTTTGACAGACTTTGCCATGTTTTTATAGTCATTGTTTTGGTGTTTTGTTTTGTTTTTAATATCAAGGCAGCTTGTTTTCCAGAAAATAATATATCTAATCTAAATCTATAACTTAAGTATAATAGCCATGTTTCTCCCTTGTCCTCTCCCTCCCATTTCTCCCCATTTTCGCTAGTGTTAGAATTGCAAGAGCTTTGTTATTTTATCAGACTTGGTTGAATACCAGCTTTGGTCACATATGATTAATATTCTACAGTTTTTTTTAATTAAAATTATACTTTTCTTCCCTAGGTACCACTACAGGAAGGGACCTTGGAGATTTAGTCCATCCCTCATTATTGACTAAGTATCTAGGCTAACAGTATTTATAGGGGGAAAAATGTATTTTAATATTGATTAAACAAAAATTGTAAAATAAGCAACTGGGCCGAGGAGTATAGCAGTGGAGAGGTATGGTATATAAAATAAAGCTAAATCTTTATTTTCTCATAAATGGCACTAAACCATTTATGAGAAATTCGCCCCCATGATTCATTCACCACCAAGCCCCACCTCCAACAATAGGTAGGAATCAAAGGTGTAGAGACATGAGGCAGGAAGGTTTTCCTGATGAGCTTTGTAGCACTTGCTGGCTTTTTAAACTGTTGACATGTTTTCTTTCTTAAGCATTTTTTAAAGTTTCATTACAGGATAATGCCACATTAAAATATTTTCTGAACAGAAAATTCATTAAGATATTTGAAAATCCATCTTTAAACATGCTCTTCAGTTTTTTGAGGATAGAATGTTGACCACTGTGAAAAAACTAATAATTATTATATAATGTTTTATCTATAATATAACTAATGATATATTTAAATTATATGGTAGGATTATCTCATTCACACTCAGGTTTTAATTAACGCCGGTATCAAAGATGCCTCTCACATTTTTCTCTGCAGGTCAGATCTGTCCTTTGAGCACTAGACCTGTATATCACAACTCCCTGTATGATATCTGTATTTGGATGTTTTAAAGGTACCCTAGATTCCACAGATTCAGAAACAAGCCTGTTATCTTCTCTTTGTTTGTACTCTTTGATTTTTCCCCTTGTTTCCTAATTCAGAGATGAGACCACTGTCCAGTTGAGCAAATCAGAAATCAACCTTGACACCTTCTTCACTGTTACCCCAATTTCTAATCCATCACCAAATTTCTATATGTTTTTACTTCCTAAATATCCTTTAAGGTTTTCCACTTCTCTCTACCTAGTCTCCATTGCTATCCACAGTACAAGCTATTACCATTTCCTGGCTGGACTACAGCAGTAGTTTTCTAACTGGTCTTCTCATATATTCTTTCACCCTTTTTCCATACAATAGCCATTTTTTATACACACATGATTTCTTCATCATGTCACCTTTCCTACCTCTGAGCTTTAAATCCTTCAGTGGCTTCCCATTGTTCTTAAGATAAAATCCCCAATTTTAAAGGCACTTCATGATGTGGGACCTACCTACTTTTCTTGATCTTTGCTCTCTACAGTTTTTTCTAATGTACCATGTTCCCATGCTCTGCTTTGGAATGATGTGAAAGAGATAAAAACAGTGGCTGTGATAGCCACAAGAGAGATGGCAGGCAGCAGACCCAGTGCAGAAGAAGGTAGACAGAAGATAAAATAATGGGCAAGTTAAAATAGTTATCTAAATTATAAGCTTGTATTTGTGTGCCTTTAACCTAGCAATTTCTGTGATCTGCAGGGCAAGGACGTTGACTCTAATACTTGTACTATCTCCAGCGTGATATCTCCTGCATACTAGGCACTCATTAAATGTATGGTTGGTAGATAAATAGATGATAGTCCCAGTTTTAAATACTCTTATCTAGTTGTCTCATAAATGCCCAGAATTTTCATGAGACCTATATATCCAGTTGCATTCTTTGTTTTTGTTTTTTTAATCTGGAGACATGGTCTCGTGTTAAACAGTTAGCTTTTGTATACTCTTATGGTCCTAGAAACATCCACCATGATAAACTACACTGAATATGAAGCATAACTTGTAGTCTGAGTGAGCCATTAACCAGTGCCTAGTACTCTTCACTGTTGTAGTTACTGAGAAATCAAAAATTGTTTAAGAAAGGAAAGAATATGGCACATTTTATAAACCTTTCCAATATGTTTACTTATGTTTTGTAGTACTATATGTACTCTGCTATTTAGAATCCTTAAGGAATTAACCCTCCTAGATCATTTTAGCTGGTGGAAGTTTAGATGCCAAAACTTTATACCTATTGCTGCAAACATTTTATAAAGTATGATTTCTTTATTCTTTTTCTCAGGAGAGGGGTTATTTTGCATCTTAACATAGGAAATGTGTGTCTGTTTATTATGAGAAATAATTTTACAGAGTAAGTTCATAAGATATTTCTTGGTTTTTATTTTGAAATTTAGTAAATACCAGTTGTTTCAGTAATGTGTTTGGGCTGTCCTTACAAATGACTTATTGCTCCACAAAGGCTACATTTTCAAATAGTTATATTGCTTTCACTCTTAAAGTTTACTTTTGCTGGATATAGTATGTGGGTTGATAGTTTGGTTTTTTCCTCTTTCAGCACTTATATTACGTCATTTCACTATCTTCTGATACCTCCATTGTTTCTGATGAAAAGTCATCATTCACTTGAATTATTGTCATTCTGTTTCTTTAGCTGTTTTCAAGAGTTTCTTTTTGGTTTTTAGCAGTTTGACTGTCTTGTGCCTGTGTGTAGTCTTTGTTTTTTTCTATTTGGGATTTGCTGATATTTTAAATCTGTAAATGTATATATTTTACTAACAAAATTTTTAGCCCTAATTTCTTACATTTTTTTTCTACTTCATTCTTTTTTCCCTTTCCTTCTGAATCTCCAATTACAGGTATATTAAAGCTTGTGATACCTTACCACGGATCCCTAAGGTTCTATTTCTCTCCTCTCCACTACCCATAGTCACTTTTCTATTCATCCTTCAGATTGGATAATTTCTATTGCTTTGTCTTCGAGTTCATTGACTCTGCCATTTCCCAACCATGGTTAAGTCTACCCAGTGAAGTTTTTCAGATATTTTATTTTTTAGTTCTTAATTTTTTATTTGCTTTATATATGTATAATTTCCATTTCTTTGCTGAGCGTTCCAAGCATATTTGCACTTATATCCTTTAGCATAGTTAAAATAGCTGCTTTAAAATACTTATGTGCTAATTCTAGCAGCTGGCTCATCTTGGGCTTGGTCTCCATTGGTTGCCTTTTCTCTTGAGTATGGGTCATTTTTTTTCTGTTTATGTGTAACAATTTTGGGTTTTATTTAGGACATTATGAATGCCATGTAGAGACTCTGGATTCTGTATTCCTCCAGTGAGTACTGGTGTTTGGTTTGTTACCTGTTTCAAGCCAGATAACTTGACTACACTTAAAGTATAAGCTCTGAAATCTCAGTTCAGTTATTTTAACCTTATCCTTGCTGCTTGAATGGAATTTGTCATACGTATGTATAGTTTGGAGATCAAAGATATATACAGAGTTTATGCACAGAATTTAGGGCTTCCTCTCTGTGGTTCTCTCCTTCCTGTGATCTGCTCACTAAGCTTTCAGCTGTTGCGATTGTGCCATCGTCTGTCCTTTTTGGTTCATCAAGCAAGTAAGACTGCAGGTCTGAGTTTTAGCTACCCAAACTAATTGGGACCTGCTCTCTGAGTAAAAGCCATTAAAAATAGAAAGTTACCCTTGCTGTTTCCTTCTTCCAAGTGCTGACCCCTTCTTCTTCCCTCCCCCAATTTGTTTCTGCCTTCAGGTAGTTTTTTATGCATTTCTGCTGTTTATAGTTGTTATTCATGAGAGATTTGGTCTGGTAGGTGTTATTCAGCCATTACAGGAAGTAGAACCCATAAAATAAAATTGTACAATTGAAGAATGTTATCAATTGTGTAAGTCATAGTCTTTATTAGAAAAGCAGGCAAGTATGGTGAGAGATTTCAGTATATGTTTTAATAATGAAATATGTTGAAATTTGTTTTCAGGGTTCATCCTCCTTTAAATAATAAAAATGTGTCTCAGACTATTTGCCTCTTCCTCAAATTGTGTATAAAAATTTTTTTTTTCAAATCTAGATCATTTGAAATATGTTTTGGAAGCCTTGTAGAAAGAAACTATAAAGAAACCTTATAATAAAATATTCATTTTATTCAATAAATGTGTTGCATCTTCTGTGAACCAGGAATGATCTAGATCCTGGCGATAGATCAATGAACTTCAGAGTCCTTGATCCCGTTGGGCTAATGTTTTGCGGATGGAGAGATAATAAAATATATCACAGGTATTGATACAGGCTATGAAGAAAAAGCAGTATGAGGGTGCAATGGTGGGAGATAGGAAGAGTTATGGCATTATTTTAGATAGAGGGGTTGGTCAAGGAAACTGTCTCTGAAGAAGTGACATTTGATCAACATTCTTAATGACATAAGAGAAGGGAGCCATGCAAGTGGGTCTAAGGGAAAACTGTTCCAGTAGTAAAGGAGTGGCAAATCCAATAGCCCTAAGGAAAGAACAAGAGTGGCTTCTTTGAGAAATCACCAGACTGCCATTTTAATTGAGGGAACAAGGAGAGGGTAGAAGATGAAGTTAGAGGGGTGGTAGATAGCCAGGTAGATAGCCTTGTTATTTTGAGCAGGGAAAATGATGACTCTGATTTACTTTTCACAAAGATCACTCTGCTCAGTAAAGAAAATACTAGGGGCAGGGGAAGAGGTAGTATGTTGGCAAAAAGAATGAAGGTGCAAGGAGACCTATTGAGGCCTTTGCAGTAGTAGTCTAGATGAATTATCATAGTGGCTTGGACAAGAGCAGTAACAACTGGGAAAAATTGGTTAGATTCAGAACACTTTTTGTATATAAGCAAGGAAGTCTTGATGGTAGATTAGATGTGGGATGAGAGAAAGACCAACTGGATGAATGATGGTACCATTTACTGACGTGGAAAAGACTGGGAAAGGATTTATTTGGATGGGGGAGGAATTAAGAGTTCGATTTTGGACATAACCAAGCTTGAACTAAGTTGATGCACAAAAGATGTCAGTTAGCCAGTTAGATATGTTAGTCTCAAGGAAGAAATTGGAGTTGGAGATAATAATATGCCAAGCACCAATATATAGATATTGTTTAAAGCAATATATTTGAATGAAATTGTCTTGAAGAGGAATGTAGATATAGTTGAAAGGAAGCCATAGATCTGAACTCTACCAGCCATCAGCATTCAGATGTCCAGAAAAGGGAAAGGATCCAGCAAAGTAAACTTAGAAGAATCTGTCAGTAAGTAGAAGGAAAGCCAGAAGAGTATAAACCTCAGAAGCCACATGAAGAAATTGTTTAAAGAATGAGGTAGTAGTGGTTGAATGGGTCCTGAGCTACAGAGAGATATAGTAAGTTGAGGACTGAGAACTCACCATTGGGTTTCATAAACTGAAAGTGTATGGTGGCTTTGATAAGTGTAGTTTCAGTGGAGAAAAACTATGAAAACCTGACTGGGGTAGGTTTAAAAGAGATTAGGAGGGAGGGAGGAAGTGAAGACACTTAACATATAAACAATCCTTTCCAGGAGTTTTAGTCCAAAATTGGGGGAAGGGGGAGAAATGAGCTGATAGGAGTCAAGGAAGGCTTCCTTAAAATGAGCAGTTCTATAGCATGATTATCACCACTTAAATTATTTTAAAATGTCACTTACTAATTTCTAGTACTTTCTCTCCTGCAACCCATTTATAGAAAAACTACTTTTGAATGCGAAAATTGTGTGTGTATGTTTACATAGAAATACGTTTGGAAAATCTATAATGCAAATAATTTGATGTGGCAGTGATTTTATATGTGAGATGAAACTAAGCTAAAGCCACACAGACAGAATAATTAAGTACAATTTAATCAAGTGATGATAAAAAACTAAAAGGCTTATTACTCTGCATGATATCTAAGTGAGCATTTATTTTATTGAGCACTGAGGAGTTCTATAACTAAATCTACTCAAAACTATTTTAAATATCTATTATGCTGAAGACTGTTTATGAAGTGCTAGATACACAATAATAAAAGAGAACGAATTCCTACATTAATGCAATATATAGACCTGTATTTTTAGGCTTATGTTAATGAGGTTAAAAGAGAAATACCACAAATAAGAAATTAGTTTTAAAGAGATTGTCTTCTTATGAAATTTGTCCTAATGAAAGGTGTCTTCAAATAGCATGATTTTAAATGTCTTAATATTTTAAGTTAATGTACTTACCTTCTATTTATATCCCCAAAAGATTTTTCAACATTAAACATGGTTTACATTAGAAACAACAGGAATAAAAATAAGGTAGGTAGTTTTCAACTTCGACCACACGTTAGAATCACCTTGGGATCTTATAAAACTCCATATACCCAGGCTGCTCACTGCTCAGCCAATTAAGTCAAACCCCTTGAGAAATATTAGTATTTTAAAAATACTGATTTAATAGAAGCAGAGGGAATAAAATGCTACTAAGCTCCTGAGAATGAATTGATTGTGCATTTAAGGATTAAGTATATTTGAAAGATAAAGCAAAATATTGAATGCATTGGGTTTTGAATCATTAAGTTTTAGACAAAACAGAGTCATTTGTCGTAACATATTTTTTCAGTATCCAAACTTTAAGAATTTAGATTACTCACCTCGAGGTAATCATTAAGAAAAAAATCAGTGATGCTATTCCTTCTCCCTTTTTAAAAGACTCTGGGAAGACAACCTTGACAGTAATTTCTTATTTGAATGTTTTTTGGCTTAGCCATTTATAGAGCATATAAATATATAGGAGTTAGACAATATAAAAGTTTACCATCAGAGTTAATACTAAAAAGATAGTATAACTATATGGAAAGCACTTTAGGTCTAAATATTTTTATAGTTTATAATGTTAAGTGCTAAAGTACATATTCTTTTGTACTGAAATTTTAAATCCACAATATTCCTTCTATAATCAGTTCTCATTAAAATTTTTTTTTCTTTCTTTCACAGAAAATGCTTGGACAGAAGAGATGAGTACTATTTCCACTAAGGCCTAGAATTGCCTACTGTACAAATAGTCTTGATCAGGCAATATACGAATGGCCCAAGGAAGCCACCAAATTGATTTTCAGGTTTTACATGACCTGCGACAAAAATTCCCTGAAGTACCTGAAGTTGTTGTATCCAGGTGCATGTTACAGGTCAGTGTTCAATGATTTCTGAATTTGTTAATACAAACCTGTTTTTTTTTTTAAACATTGGAAGAAAAGGTCTTTTAGGTTATCTTCTTGTTGGTATTAGTGTACTATGATGAAAAGAGATAATCTTTGGTGTCTGATAGTCATGTGGCCTTTAGCAAGATAGAGCTTTCTGTACCATCTGTAGTACAGATAATACTTAACATGTAGAGTAGATGTGAGAGTTAAATGAGATCTGAATGTAAAGCATTGATAATCTCTGTACTTACTAGATATGAGCTGTCTTAACTTTTCTCCCACCTGTTCTGCCAGAAGAGCTAATTTCAGATCTTAGTATGAAAGTGAGAAAAATGATTAAGGAGTCAGGAAACTTGGGTTATAATCCTAAATGGGCACCCCAAGCATATCTGATAAAGAATATGCCCTCTGTGCTTTAGGTTTTTTTAATCCGTAAAATAAAAGAGTTTGACTAGACAATGCCTAAGGTCCCAATTCCAAAGTGGGGAAAAAGTCTGTTTTTATATTTTTAAATTTAATTTGTAAGTTTTCCAATTAATATCACTAACCCTCTAATTTGTACCTTGTTCTTAGTATACCCAATTTTAGAAATTCACAATTCCAAATATTGAATGATAGTTGTGCCTTTCTGTTTTATTAAACTGAAAATCTTTGTATCAGAAATGTATTTGGGGCCATGTGCTGTGACTCACTCCTATAATCCCAGCACTTTGGGAGGTTGAGGTGGGTGGATTGCTTAAGGCCAGGAGTTCAAGAGCAGCCTGGCCAACATGGCAAAACCCTGTCTCTACTAAAAATACCAAAATTAACTGGGCGTGGTGGCCCACACCTGTGGTCCCACTACTCAGGAGACTGAAGCACAAGAATTGCTTGAACCCAGGAGGCAGAGGTTGCAGTGAGCTGGGATCATGCCACTGCACTCCAGCCTGGGAAACAGAAAGAGACCCTATCTCAAAAAAAAAAAAAAAAAAAGTATCTGGGGCTCAGTCAAGCATATTTACTCTTGAAGTGATTTTTAAAGTTTGAAATTATATGAAATTTTTATTGAATCTATACTTTATATTAAATGACTACATTTTGTTCACACCCTTATCACCGTTATCACCTTTTAATTGGTCTACCTGCTTTACCTAACCCAGTTTTGGTCTCTCCAATCTATCCTCTTCTGCCAGAGTGCAGAGCTGTTCACACACTTAAAACCTGTTGATTGTTCCCTGTGCCCTTCTGAATGACGCTTATATAGCTTGACTAGGGCATACAAGGTCTGTGATCTGGAATCCTGGCTGTTTCTACACCCTAATCTTTGTCCAGTCCTTCCTCTTCATACCGTATGCTCTAGTCATCCTGAGCTGCATGGAATTCTCCCACCAGCAATGCCTTTTCTTATGGTATAATGGTTAAGAGCATATCTTTTGGCGATAAACCAGACTGAGTTCAAGTTTTGACAGTTACTAGCAGTAACATAATTAACTTCTCTGACCCTCATTTTCTGACTTTCATTTCCTCAACTGCACAGTGGGAATAAAAAAACTTAACAGAGAGTTAAATTTGACAATGTAGGTAAAACAACCAATAGGGTAACTGATTCATAATGAGTATTCAATAAATGTTAGCAGCCAGTACTAAAAGGAATAACAACAGCAGAAAGCCCATAATATATATTTGGTAAATGAATCAATAGTTTACACTTGTTAATATAGAATGTGAAAAAAAATGAGAGAATAAAAACATGTAATAAGGATGGAGTCAGAAGTTAAAAAAAAGTGTGGGAAAGGAGCAGAGATAGTGGGGAAAAATAGTCTCCCCCTTGAACCCAAGTAACTTCTCCCTAACTTTTCAAATAAAAGAGAATTTTGTGGTAAAAGCTATGCTATTCAGTAGGTTATTTAAAAACTAACAGGAAGATAACTATAAGTTCTTTGATAAATTTCTGTAGACTTCGTTTTGAAAGAACTGTCCAGAACATTTCCCTACATATAGTACAGGTATAGAGATTTTGAAATACCCTAACTAGGAGTAAAACATAGAGCCTTTTGTAGAATTACTTTAAAATATTTAAAAAAAAAAAAAAAAAAAAAAGAGCTCTAATGCACTCTTACAATATAATCTCCAGTACGTGTTAAGAAAAACAAGATGCGGAGCAGAGTATATAGATAGAACGAGGCAAATAAATATCTACACACCCATGTATTTGTCCCTGTTTGCATAAAGAAATACTGGAAGAATTAAAAATGAAATTAATAAAAGATAGTTATCCATAGTAGGCCAGAGGGAACAGGCCAGATGGGACAGAGTTAGGACTCAGACTTCTCAACAGTTATCTTTTTTTATTGTTTTAACCTGTGTCAATGAATTACCTATTTAAAAGTAAAATAATTAAGCATGTTTTCAGCTTTAACCCAAAAATAAGAAATGAATGGTTTTCCATTTCCTTTGGGCATCTAGTAATACCACCTTCACAATGTTAATCTGGCTTTACAGAAGCAAACTCCTCTACTTAGCATGCTTCCCAACACCTCGTGTTAACTAAAATGAAATATTTTGCTTGCCTGAAACAGACCACACTTTTTAAAAGTAAGTTGATAATAATTTAGGGTATCCAAGTAATGTACTTTTTAGCTGATATAACAAGAAATCTGACAAGAAAGGCATAGGAAGAGCTCCTTCTTCTGGGGTTACAACTAGGGTGCAAGTTTTCCCAAATTTAGAGCAATATTTTTAAACTGAAAAGGCAAATTAAGCTACCTCTAAATGACAGCGTCTCTTTTGGGCTCTCCTTTCTCAATTGAGTGGGTTTCTGTTCTTCTGACAGACCCTTCCTACAGTATACTGGTTCAGAACTTTTTAAAAATAGTGAGGGATCATGCCATGCTACCAGTTCTGTGTACATGTTCTTTATAGACATCTTGCTTGTCAGGAAGAGAACAAAAGTATCTATCCTCTGTTGTTCTCTTCTTAAGTTTATCTGTTGCACAGTTCCCTCTTTTTGAAACTACTCATATCTCTTCCTTCTACTGTGAATTCTCTAAGATAGCTTGTAACCAGCAGGTGTAATTTGTATCTTTAAAGTTGATTTTTATATTTGATAATTAAATCTTAAACCTTAGAAGAATATGAAAATATTGCATAGTTTTCACTTTGATTTTTTAACTGAATTTTTTACTGTTTTTAAATTCCCTTAACAGGATGATTGAATCTGTAAGTTTAAAATTGGTATTTCTTTTCAAAGTATTGCATTAATAAGTATTGTTCATTCAGTATATGCAACACTTAATATTTAAGTGCCATGTACTTAGTGGAACCTTCTCAAATGACCTTCACCCATCGTCCTTACCCATATTTCTATGATAACACCTACCATGCTGCATTTCATTTGTGTTCACGTTAATCTCCTCTACTAGACTGTGAGATTCTTGGCGATCAGCGATCATATTCCTTTCTCCTTGCTCAGTAAATGTTGGTTAAAGGAGTGAATGAATGCTGTAGGGTATATATACTTTGATACTATCTGTAATTTCTGTGTCTGTGCAGGAGTTTGGGGAAAAATGAAAGAGAAACTGGAATTAATGATTCAGACCTTTTTATAGCTTTGAAGAGAATGCAGATTTGTGGCTGTATACCAAAAAGCAGTGATTTTCCACCTTTTAAAAACTCATATTCCACCCCTTTTGATACACTCCAAGAGAGTCCTCTACCCTTTCTCACTAAAAGTAACCAGGGCTTCTTTGAGAAATGGCTGATTCCAAGTCTGGAGTAGATGCATATGATGAGCTGGAACATCTTGTCATATCAGAAAGCAGAGAAGCTTTGAAAAACTACTGGATTCATGTCATATATCCAGGAGCCAACTTGAAGCTGTTCACAGTAACCTGAAGAGGGGATATAATGACCAAAAGTGATTGAAACACATCAAAATATTAAAGATACATGAGTTTATAATGATACTAAAAATAAATCATAGTCACCTTTGGAGGTTCCTAGGGACCAAATTTACTATTCTGGCAACTGGTGAAAAGAATTTTTTTATCCTGCCTCTTCTGTGCAGAACATAACCAAACAGTTGAAGAGAGCAAGTGTTCAAGGAAGAATTGCTGCTAAGAATGAAGACTAAATCCTTTTTATGTTTTTTTGGAGACTGGGTCTCACTCTCACCCAGGCTGGAATGCAGCAGTAGGATGATCGTGGCTCACTGCAGCCTCAACCTCCTGGGTTCAAGTGATCCTGCTACTTCAGCCTTCTGAGTAGCTGGGGCTGCAGGTGTACTACCATACCTGGCTAATTAAAAACAAAATTTTTTTTAGAAACAGGGTCTTACTGTGTTGCCCAGACTAGTGTCAAACTCCTGGGCCCAGCGATTATCCCGCCTTGGCCTCCCAAAATGCTGGGATTACAGGTGTGAGCCTCTGTGCCTGGCCAAAATCTTACAATTGGAACATTGCAGTATTACTGTTTAGCACCCCTAATGAAATAGTGTTTCTAAGCAATGATCATCAATAGCTGCTAAAAATCATTAGTTGGATCCAGCTGACAACATCTGAATCTACCAGTCAGTTTTAAAATCACAAAAAGACAGGCAAACATTCCTGTGTCTCCTTGTGTGATTTGACAGTGGATGTCTATGATGGTCACCAAAAATTCAAACATGGACTTGATCACATCCATAGATATAACTACTAGTTTACAATGAAATGCAGGGGAAATTGATTGACCACGGGGTGCAGTCCAGAATAGGGGAAATTCTGCTACACAAATACCAAGTTTTCTCACAAACAAATGACTGGAAAATATTTTAAAAGAGGAGATGGGCTGGTTATTAAAAGAAACCTAAAAGGCTTATCAGCCAAATGAAATATGTGGGCCTTATTTATATCCCGATTTAAACTAACTGTACAAAGACATTTTTATGCTTTAATTTAATGCTATTTGAATATTAGGTGATACTAAGAATTATTGATTATTTTAAGGTATGATCATGGCATTGTGGTTATGTTTTTAAGTCCCTGTCTCTTACAGTACATATTGAAGTATTTACAGATGAAAACGAGATGATGTCTGAGACTTGATCTAGTTGTGGTAGGGGGAGTAGCTGAGGCATATATATCAAATGAAAAATGATGGGTGATAAGTATGTGGGAGTTTATCATATTTCCTCTCTACTTTTATGTATGTTTAAAATTTTCTAAAATAAAAATTTTAATAAAAAGTACATTTCATTTTCTCCTCTTGTAACCTTATAAAACCCCTGTAAGTTCTTTTATGTTTTGCTGATAAGAAAGTAATGTCTGTAGAGTGTAAATAATTTGAGTGCACATAAATTATGGCATAGCTGAGCTAGAATATTGCTTTTTAATATGAACATATTGAATAATTACAGAGATTACAAAGGATTAAAGGGAAAGATTTTTGAGTGCTCAAGAGAATTAAAGAGGAAGACTAAATATGAATATCAAACTTTTACAAAGGAGGTGTGGAATTGAATTTGGTAGGGAATGTAAATTTTAATTTGAGAACGATGACAGAGAGGAGGTGAGAAGAAGATCAAGTCTCCGAGCTTTGGCTAAGAAGGAAGACGAATTTACTTCGAATGGCAATAAATTTAACTTAGAGCAAAAAGCACCAATCAGGTTTGGCAAAAGATAAGATCTAATTTTAATAAGGAATCATTGATAAAGATTGTGATCAGTTTTTCAACTTTATTTGAAAAATTAGTATGTATCAATTCAGAGTTATTAGTAGGATAAAAGGATTTCTGTAGCATGAGAGATTTAAGTTGTTGGTTTTAGGAAGGGGGAAGTCAAACCTTGCTCACTATCCTTTTAAATTACCGGTTGAAACAATGTGAGCTGTCATTTCCTTAACAAGGCATCAGGATGCCTTTTTAGTCTACTTCTTTCTTAATATTATTTTATCTCATATCAAACTGCCTGTGGACATTTTAACTTGGTTATTCATATTTCTTAAGTCTAAAACTCTCCTTTCTGTCAGGTTCTTAATCGTCCAGGCTTATTTGAATTCTTTCTCTCTTGTGGCCAAATTGTGTTGACAATTTATATTCTTTTAAAATTTATTTCCATTATCAAACTCTCATTACTTTATGTCTTCTAACTGGTCATCTTGCCAAAGGTTTTTCATCTTTTTATTCATCTTAAGTATCAGTAGACTTCTCTTCCCTGAATACCCTTTGTGTTTTTACTTCTCTGTTCATCCACTTTCAGTAGCTCGCCTCATTGCTTATAATACAGTCAAACTCTAGTGTGACTCATTTTTCAAAACTCCTTCGTTATTTAAATCCAATCTGCTTTTGCAACAATTTGTTCAACAACATTTTCATTACAAATCTTTAGCTCCAGCCAGATCTGTTCCAGCCACCTTGTTTGGAACATGCTTTTACTTAACTCTCACATTTATGTTCTTTGCTCGTGCCATTCGCTTCACTAAGAATTGTTGTTGTTGTTGTTGTTGTTGTTGTTGTTGTTGTTGTTGAAGTTCTGCATATTCTATGAAAAACATCAGGCCATACCTTCCTCATTAACCCATTCCTTTCTTCAGTAGCCTACAATATTAATTCTCTGTTGAACTTCATCACCACTTAATATTTGGCATGTACTCATGTTACCTTTTCAGATATCTGTGGTTTGTCTTCCTTTCTAGGGGAAAAGTTTGATTTTATATGTCTTTGATTCTTCCACAGGCTCACAGTGCTATGCATATAGGAGGTGTTTGGCAAACATTTTCGTGGATGATTTATGACTACTGGTTAGTCAGTGTCTTTTGAGAATTCTTTAAAAACAATCTGAGGGTTCCCCCCCACCTCGAGTAGATTTTTATGATGTTGTCTAAAGGCAGAGATAGGAACTAGTTCTTCTGGAGGCTACCTTGAGCCTCCAGAGAGAGGGGGGGAGAGAGAGAGAGAGATTACACAAGTTAAGAGGAAGCATGGGAAGAACTGAGATGACTTTGGTGTGAATTTCAGAACTTTAAATGCTACAAATGTAACTTTTTAAACATTTATTAGTTTAAACAAATGTGTATAGCACTTGATACATTGTGCTATATATCAAACATTGATATTTTTTCTATTTAGCTTTTTTAAAAATGTTTAATTATACAGTATTATATACGTAAGTTGAATGATTATATTTTGTTCAACATTAAAATTGCCTTTTAAATTAGATTATAATTTTAATATATCTGTCTGAATCCATTTTATTCCTTTTATCCATTGTAGCTGCTAAAGTGGAACAATGATTTGATTCACTTTGTTAGTCAGAGCTTTTCTATTACATTAGTAGTAAGGATTTTTAATTCAATCATTTGCATAAAAATACTTCTCAAATTTAAATATCCAAATATGTGTTATAATTGTATTAGCCAGTCACTTGTTCATCATGTATTTGTAGAGATGCAAATACAAGCATTAGCTTCTGATTGTTAACATCAATCAATTTATTTTGTTTTCATAGAATAATAATAACCTGGATGCCTGCTGTGCTGTTCTCTCTCAGGAGAGTACAAGATATCTTTATGGTGAAGGAGACTTAAATTTTTCAGATGATTCTGGAATTTCTGGTCTACGCAATCACATGACTTCTCTCAACTTGGACTTGCAATCACAGAACATTTACCACCATGGAAGAGAAGGAAGTAGGATGAATGGAAGTAGGACTCTAACGCACAGCATTAGTGATGGACAACTTCAAGGTGGCCAGTCCAATAGTGAACTATTTCAGCAGGAGCCACAGACAGCACCAGCTCAAGTTCCTCAAGGCTTTAATGTTTTTGGAATGTCCAGTTCTTCTGGTGCTTCAAATTCAGCACCACATCTTGGATTTCACTTAGGCAGCAAAGGAACATCTAGCCTTTCTCAACAAACTCCCAGATTTAATCCCATTATGGTAACTTTAGCCCCAAATATCCAGACTGGTCGTAATACTCCTACATCTTTGCACATACATGGTGTACCTCCACCTGTACTTAACAGTCCACAGGGAAATTCTATCTATATTAGGCCTTACATTACAACTCCTGGTGGTACAACTCGACAGACACAACAGCATTCTGGCTGGGTATCTCAGTTTAATCCCATGAACCCTCAGCAAGTTTATCAACCTTCACAGCCTGGTCCCTGGACTACTTGTCCTGCATCTAATCCTCTGTCACATACCTCATCTCAGCAGCCAAATCAGCAAGGCCACCAGACCTCTCATGTCTACATGCCAATCAGTTCACCTACTACTTCACAACCACCCACCATTCATTCATCTGGTAGCTCACAGTCTTCTGCCCATAGCCAATATAACATTCAGAATATTTCAACAGGACCTCGAAAAAACCAGATTGAAATCAAACTTGAACCCCCGCAAAGAAATAATTCTTCAAAACTGCGTTCTTCTGGACCTCGAACCTCCAGCACTTCCTCTTCAGTCAATAGCCAAACCTTAAACAGAAATCAGCCCACTGTTTACATAGCTGCCAGCCCCCCAAATACGGATGAGCTGATGTCCCGTAGTCAACCTAAGGTCTATATTTCAGCTAATGCCACCACAGGAGATGAACAGGTCATGCGGAATCAGCCCACACTCTTCATATCCACAAACTCTGGAGCATCTGCTGCCTCCAGGAACATGTCTGGGCAAGTGAGCATGGGTCCTGCCTTTATTCATCACCATCCTCCCAAAAGTCGAGCAATAGGCAATAACTCTGCAACTTCTCCTCGAGTGGTAGTCACTCAGCCCAATACAAAATACACTTTCAAAATTACAGTTTCTCCCAATAAACCCCCTGCAGTTTCACCAGGGGTAGTGTCCCCTACCTTTGAACTTACAAATCTTCTAAATCATCCTGATCATTATGTAGAAACCGAGAATATTCAGCACCTCACGGACCCTACGTTAGCACATGTGGATAGAATAAGTGAAACACGGAAACTGAGTATGGGATCTGACGATGCTGCCTACACACAAGGTAATATGAATACTAAAGGTGGGATAGTTTTCCATGCTGGGCTTGTTGGTGTACGTTTGATTTCACAACAGAAATGGGTGTTAGCATTATTATTTCATTGTTTAAATATTGCCCCAAATGATGTTATTGTAACATTTGAGAGTATTATACATATACATTTTAATTTTAATTTTATTTTATTATTATAAAACTGGAAGTTTGAGTAATTGGGTTATCAGCTCTTCAGAGTAACCAACTCTGGTTGGTTGGTTTGTTAATGTTTATAACACTTTCTTTTCTTATACCTGTGGTGATGCTGACTTTCTCTTTAAATTTTCTGTAAATAAAAATTCCTAGAAACATATTTTAATAAGCAACTAGTTGACTGTCTTGACTAATATGATAAATTTGCCTTCTTTGACCAGATATTTGAAGAATAAGTAATTCGTGGCCGGGCATGGTGGCTCATGCCTGTAATTCCAGTGCTTTGGGAGACCAAGGTGGGAGAATCATTTGAGCCCAGGAGTTTGAGACCAGCTGGGGCAACATAGGGAGACTCTGTCTCTACAAAAAGTTTAGAAATTATGCAGGCATGGTGGCACACAGCTGTAGTCCCAGTTACTGGGTAGACTGAGGTAGGAGGATTGCTTGAGCCCAGGAGTTCAAAGGTTACAGTGAGCCATGACCGTACCACTCTGCCCAGCCTGGGCAACAGAGTGAAACCCTTCTCTGGGGTCGGGGGAAATTCTTCCTTTTTCTAATACAACATTTTTGACTTATTTTATTAAATCTATTGCTACATAAGTATTAGAATAATTTACATCAAAGAAGTTTGAATCTTGTTCCTGATACTCGTCCCTTTCATCCTCCCTTAAATGTTGGTTAATGTATTTCTTTTTATATGGAATTGTAAGGACATTACTTTCAAATCTATTTCAATTGATTATCCTTTTCTGAAATAGACTGATATTGGCATAATACTACATTATGTCTATACTAATTCAAATAGGGAAATTTCTGTCATATGTTTTATCTAACCTCTTAAGTTACATAATTTTCAGTAGGACTGTTAAATAAATTCATTTAGATAAGAAGGTGGAGGTTACTCGTTTTCTTGAATATTTGTGCCAGTTTGTAGATGAACTGAATCTTTTAGAGTAAAGGCGTATCTTAGTCATATATGTGTCTGCAGGGAATTGTTTCATGTATCAGTTGTAGGTTGGAAAATACTGTAACATCACCCTTAGGCAGCATGCAGCCCCTACTATCACTAATATCCTCATCCTTTTTTACATTTCTGATCAAGTGATTTTACTGCTGAGTCTCTTAGGGGGTCCTAATTGTTTTGCCTTATTTTATGTTTTAAACAGCTACACTAGTGATTCTTAATCCAAGCTGGGTTGTGGTCCTTTCGAATTCCATTATCATTCATGGAACTTTAAAAAATTAACTGGGTGCAGTGGCACCCACCTGTAGTCCCAGCTTCTCAGAAGCTGAAGTGGGAGGACTGCTTGAGCCCAGAAGATTGAGGTTGCAGGACACCACTGCACTCCAGCCTGGGCAACATATCGAGACCCCTATCTCAAAAATAAAGTACCCAGGGCTCTACCCAAACGTAAAGTGAATCCTAGGTATGCGTGTGCATGTATTTGTGTGTGTGCATTTTAGGAGTACATGAGTGATTTCAGTTGCACTAGAAATTATGTTAAAACTTTTATTTTCCATATATCTGTGATTAACTACAAACATTTTTGTTTAGTTTCCGCAGTTTATAAATGTTATATACTATTATTTTTTCCACTGATAACTTACTTCTCCTCTTCTCCCAAAATCGTCTTCTCTTCCTCTCCTTCCATCAAAACATCAGGTGTCCTATGGTTGGATAGTTGCTGATTCTCAAGTAGCAAATTTTTTATGAAGATAATTTGATAAGGGAAATTTTCAAGTAAAATAGGCATTCATATTTAATATTAAAAAGATATTATATTCATGTTTAACTAGAATGTGAAAATAAAGTGTTTCATAAACTTGCTATCTCCAATTCCCCTCCTCCTATTCTTTTTTTTTTTTTTGAGACAGGGTCTCACTCTTTCGTCCAAACTGGAGTGCAGTGGCATGTTCACGGCTCACTTCAGCCTCAACCTCCTGGGCTCAAGTGATGCTCCCACCTTAGCCTCCCTAGTAGCTGGACTACAGGTACACACCACCACATCCAGCTAACTTTTTGTATTTTTTTTGCAGACAAGGTCTTCCTATGTTGCCCAGGCTGGTCTTGAACTCCTGGGCTCAAGTGATCTGCCTGCCTCAGTCTCCCAAAGTGCTAGGATTACAGGCATTATCTCCACACGTGGCCTGTGACTTCTTACTTCCCCTGTCATCACTACTGTGGTCTGAGCAATCATCACCTTTCAAATGGATTATTGCAGTGACCTACCTGTTCTCGTCCTTGCCTCCTTGCAGTCTTCTTTCAACTCAGCATCCAGGGAGATACTGTTAAAAACCATATCACTTCTCTGCACATGATCACTATCTGTTGCACTCAGCGTAAAAGCTATGAAGTCTTCCAGGATCAGCAGCTTCTCCCCCCAGCTCTTTTCCTTTTGCTCACAACCTGCTCACTGTGTTCCAGCCCTCCTGGCTTTACTCTCTTCCTTAAACATAGAAGGCAAACCTTAGGGCCCTTTTACTTCCACTAGTATTATTTTTTAGATTAAAACATTGAAGAACAGATAGGTTAAGGAACTTGTCAAAGGACAAGAGCAGAGTCAAAATTCTAACTAGGGGCCGGGCACAATGGCTCACGCCTGTAGTCCCAGCTTTTGGGAGGCCGAGGTGGGTGGATCACAAGGTCAGGAGTTCGAGACCAGCCTGGCCAACATAGTGAAACAACATAGTCTCTATTAAAAGTACAAAAATTGGCTGGATGTGGTGGCATGCACCTGTAGTCCTAGCTACTCAGGAGGCTGAGGCAGGAGAATTGCTTGAACCTCGGAGGTGGAGGTTGCACTGAGCCGAGATCACACCACTGCACTCCACCCTGGTAACACAGTGAGACTCTGTCTTAAAAAAAAAAAAAGAAAGAAAGAAAGAACTCTAAACAATAAAGTAACACCCTGGATAGAAATAGAGAGCACCTTCGGAGGGTACCTAAAAGTAAAAATTAAAAAACTTTCTGATGAGAGAAGTCTCTGGTTTGAGAGTTTAAGCCTACCAAGAAAGCAGATTTCTCCAGAATCTGCCACTCAAATTGCTTAACAGCCTTCGGACAGCTCTAACAACCTTGATAATCACCTCCTTTAAACATACCTACATACATACAGAATTTTATAACATTTGTATGATTACATAGTCTTGCATTATCTGTGTGTGTGCACAGTTTTGGGGTTGGTAGTGTTCTCCAGCTTTTCTCCTTGTTTCTGTTTACTGTGGAACTGGTACTGATCCAGATGGACCTATCACCCAGTGACGCAGTCTTTTTTTTCTGAGATGGAGTCTCACTGTCATTCAGGCTGGAGTGCAGTGGTGCAGTCTCAGCTCACTGCAACCTTCACCTCCTGGATTCAAGCAATTCTCCTGCCTCAGCCTCCTGAGTAGCTGGGATTACAGGCGCATGACACCACGCCCGGCTAGTTTTTGTATTTTTAGTAGAGACGCAATTTCACCATGTTGGCCAGCCTGGTCTTGAACTCCTGACCTCAGGCGATCCACCTGCCTCAGCCTCCCAAAGTGCTGGGATTACAGGCATGAGCCACCATGCCTGGCTCAGTGACACAATCTTGATCGAGTGTTTCATTCACTTAATTCAAGACAAAGGAGGCCTTTGCTGGAAAATACATCTTTTCTGCTTTTACCCTACATAGTTCACAAACACTCTGCAGTTACTAAACGGGGTGGCCTGAGTAATCCCGATCTTTAAGCAAGTATCTTTTCTAAACTCTATGTGGTATGGTAAGAAAAAGGAAAGAAATATCTCTGTCTCCTGCAATGAAACTGATTTTTCTAATGCTCCTGGAAATACCGTTTTAGAGTAGAAAAATAAGTTGAGCCAGGCACTAGAATGATAGGAAAATATTTTTTCCAAATTGAGAAGAGAACATATATACATACATAAATTTGGTAACCAAAATGCATTTTTTTCTTTTTTCTTTTAATCTACCATTTGAAATCTAAAAATACTGTGATAAAAACTATCAAAAGTGAGGATTTCTGTTTATGAAAGATACATTGTTTGATACAGCCTCTACTATAGAGTGATCAGAAGCAAAAGAAGTAAATTAATGAAACATCAAGACCCCACTCACCTCAGCACTAAGTCTGTCAGCACCATCATCCTTCCTAAAGGAAGTAAATTAAACTTGATTCCTTAAAGTACTACAGGAGTCAGAGACAAAAGTGAAAAGAACAAATTAAGGTTGGAGAGAAATTTTCAGTTTAAAGGTATGAAGGAAATTCTTATGTTACCCATTAAGAACAAGTATAGAAGTGAAATTTTCTTGCTGATAGTCAGTGGTCACATATAGCTACATTTTTTCCCCCTTAAGTTATACCACCCAACTCTAGCTTCCAAAAAATATTGAAAACTATCATTCAGCATATTCTGAGACATTCTAGTGTCTTCATAGTGGTATGCCTGTTATAACACTGGCAACTTTTATAGGTATGGAGGACAAAGTGCATTATGCATTCCAACAAATTTTCGTGGTGGAGAGAAAAGGGCCTACTTTCTTACTTTGTTACAGGAGCCAGGAACTCTTAAAAAACTAAGATTGCTGCCAAATACGATTTCCACAGAACTCCATCTGTGGTATTGACTTAGCTGGTAAACTGTTTTTATTATTTAAAGAAAAAAATTACATATATAAAATCATAAATATTTTTAATGATACTTTAAAATGGTTTTTCCTCAGTTATGTTTAAAGTCCTACCATAGTGTTAAGCAGTAGCCTTGACTTTGAACCTAAAATAGAAATACAAGGAAGAAAAATTATGAGTTGAAAATTAGCTTCTTGGACTTTGTGTTTCTCATTCCTTACCATTTTTCACCAGTACATCTACAGAAATCACAACACGTTTCTTTTTAATGAGATTTAATAAAAAATGTTTATTGTGGCACAAATTCAGTAAGATACTCTTTTCAAAAGGAAATATAATTTTACTTAGTTCAGATTCTAAAACTTGTACTTTGTTTAACTTTATGTATCTTTTGATTGGAAATGCTTTTTTGTTGTTCTTTGTTGACATTGAAATCACATTATTAAATAAAAGCCTAGTGCAGTAGCATGTACCTGTAGTTGCAGCTACTCGGGAGTCTGAGGCAGGAAGACTGCTTGATTGCAGGAGTTCAAGACCAGCCAGGGCAATGTAGCAAGACTTTGTCTCTAAAATAATAATAAACTCAGTAATTAAGATTAGTTGACATTGGACCACTCACAGAATATTTTTTTCAAATTAGCCCTGCTACTTGTAGGTTCTTCTCAGTCTTAAGACTAAATACCTTTTTAATTTGGGGTAAACGTCAAGAGTTGGAAGAGACTTTAAAGGACGTGAAGAATTCTACTCCATAGGTTATCCAGTCCACGTACCCATCCAGCCTATCAAGTGTAAATCCATTCTATACTTTAAATTCCTATGAGACACAAACTGCCTCCTAAGGTAGCATATTCTGGTTTTGGAGAGCTCTACCTGCTGATTTCTTACATTAAATCAATACCTTTAAAAAGTATTATGAAAATACGTCAGTAAAAGAAATTATAAAAAACAAATGCAATAAAAATGTGTCTCCTTTCAACCTTTGACCTGTCACTTCCTCCAGCTTTTCCATTATTTAACTATGAGGGATATTCTCCATTAGCAGTTACTTCTCCCCTTCCCATTATATTCCCCTTCCCATTACATTCATTCCCATTATATTCACATACACATACCTGTGTGTATATATGTGTATACACACACTTCTTAAAGCAGGAACACACTATACACATGGGTCTGTGAACACGTGGGTTTATATAATATATACATATTCTACAGTATGTCTGACAGACATTCACTAAATGTGAGAACAGTACACTGTGTTATGTAAATCCTTTAAATTTTTTAAATGTTTAGACATTATTTTAACATCTTTATTGAGATGTAGTTAATATACAGTGCAATTGACTTACAGTAAACGTCAGTTTTTAGTTTATTCACTGATATGTGCAGCCATCACCCAGCCAGTAGAACACTTTCATCCCCTCTAAAGGAAACCCCATATCCTGTAAGCTATCACCTCCCTATCCCATTACCCCCCACCCTCAGCACTAGGAACCACTAATCTACTTTCTGTCTCTATAAATTTACATATTCTGGACACCTGATATAAAATGGAATCTGATCTTTCATGACTCATCTGTGGTGTAGCAGGATGTTCTTTTCTTGTTATGGCCAAATACGCCATTATATAAATATACTGCATTTCATTTATTCATTCATCAGTTGATGGACATTTTGGTTTTTTCCACCTTTTCAGCAGTGGAATTGTTGCCATATGGTTTTCCAAAGTGACTGCACCATTTTACATCCTCACCAGCTGTGTATGAGGGTTTTGATTTCTCCACATTTTCACCAACACTTTTATCTGACTTTGTGTTACTTGCCATCCTAGTGGCTGCAAAGTATCTCGTTGTGATTTTGATTTGCATTTCCCTATTGGCTAATGATGTCAAGCATCATTTCGTGTGCTTACTGGCCATTTGCATATTTTCTTTTTTGCCTACTTTTAGGTTATTCATCTTTATTGTTCAGTTGTGTGAGTTCTCTATATATTCTAGAAATAAGTCCCTTACATGATTTGCAGTTTTCTCCCATTCGTGTTGTCTTTTCACTTTCTTGATGGTGTCTTTTAAGCACAAATTTTTTATTTGGCTGAAGTCCAAACTCTATGTATTTTTCTTGCTCTTGTTTTTGGTGTCCTAGGAATCAGTTTCTAACTCTGAGGTGAGGTCATGAAGATACTCCTATTTTTTCTCCTAAGAGTTATATAATTTTGGTTCTTATATTCTAACCTTTGATCTTTCATCCATTCTGATGCAATTTCTATATCATGGCATGAGGTAAGGATCCAACTTCATTCTTTTGCATGTGGCTATGCAAGTATTCCAGCACCATTTGTTGAAAAGACTTTTTCCCCTCATTGAGTGATTTTGGCACCCCTGTAAAACACCAGTTGACCATAAATGTGTGGGTTCATTTCTGGACTCTCAGTTCTTTTCCATTGTTCTATATGTTCTTTATGCCAATACCATATGGCCTTAATTACTATAATTATTTTATTATTAAATTGGGACATGTGAGTTCTCCTGCTTGGTTCTTTTTCAAGGTAGGCTTGGTTATTTAGAGTCTCTTGAAATTCTAAGTAAATTTTAGAATCAGTTTGTCAATTTCTGTATAGAAGTCAACTGGAATTCTGATAGGAATTGCGTTAAAATATTTTTCTACATACTTGGTTTTTTAAAAAACTGAAAATAGAACTAAAGGGTATATAATGGAAAATTCCCCTCACTAGAGATAACTAGTTTCTCAAACAGTTCATTTTGTATTCTAGGATTATGTCTCTCTTTTTTGTCTTTATCTCTTTGAGAAAATTCCATGTCAGCAGGATCTGCTTTTTAAGAAATGGCTGCATAGTGTTGTGTACCGTAATATCTAACCAGTCCATTCTTGATAGACCTTAAGTAGTTGCTAATCTTGTTTTTACAAACAGTGCTGCAATAAAAATCCTTGTGTATACATAGTTGTACCCATGTCCAAGTATCTTGGCAGACTATGAGATTACTAGGAGTGAAACTGCTGTGTCCAAGGATATATGTGTTTTTAATTTTGATAGATGTATCATTTAGGCTTGGTTATGTTGCAGTAACAAACCATGTCTTAAAAACAACAAAGATTTATTTCTATCTCACATTTCTTATCCCATATAGGTTAGCTGGTGGCCTCTGTTCTGCATCACCCTCACCCAGCAACCCAGGTTAAGGGAAGCTCCATTTCTGTGCTTCCATGACCAAGGAAACATAGAGGGTGAGCAGTGGCTCCTTAAGCCTCTGCCTCAACGCATGTTACTCTGTAGCTAAAACAAAGCACACAGCCACACCTAATTCAGCAGCAACAGGGAGGCACAGTTCTACCACATACCTGGGAGACAGACAGACAAAAGAATGTGGGGAAGGACACTAATGACTGCCAGTAAATGTTGCCAGTTTCAATTTTGAGGCTCTCTAAAGAGATTTTACCAGTTTATACTCCCGTACTTATAAATGGGGAACATTTTTGGTAACATTTATAAGGATAATCTTTCCTCTTTCCCTTCTCCACTCATCATATTTTGTAGGTGGTTGAAAAAAGTATATCTGTCAGTTTAATAGGTAAAAATATATTGTTGCTTTGGGTTTTTTTAAGTTTTCATCTTTTTCTTGGGAGCTTAAATTTGCATATTTAAATATGATTGAGGTTGAACATCTTTTCATGTGTTCTTTTTCCAGCCATTTGTATTTCTCATCTTGTGAGCTTACATATTTCTATAAAATGCCTAGTCTATTCTTTCTACTTTGTTACTACCTTTTACTTAGTCAATAAAATTTTTTCTGCCTTATAAATTTTTTACTTTTACATATTCAGACTTCTCAGAATTTACTCTTATGGCTTCTGGGTTTTGTGTCTTATTTAGAAAGCCTTTCCGTATTCCAAGATTTTGAGGGGGGGAAAAAAAAAAACTTTTTTTTTTTTTTTTTTTGAGATCGAGTCTTGCTGTGTCACCCAGGCTGGAGTTCAGTGGTGCAATCTCGGCTCACTGCAACCTCTGACTCCCAGATTCAAGCAATTCCACTGCCTCAGCCTCCCAAGTAGCTGGGACTACAGGCATGCACCACCATGCCCAGCTAATTTTTGTATTTTTAATAGAGACGTGGTTTCACCATGTTGGCCAGAATGGTCTCAATCTCTTGACCTCATAATTATCCACCGGCCTTGGCCTCCCAAAGTGCTGGGATTACAGGTGTGAGCCCCTGCACCCCACCCCAGAAATCTTACAGTATATTTTCTCTTTAGTATTGCCTTGAAACCATATTGAATGGGTCTCATGGCATCCCTTCAAAAACTTGAAAACAGCTACCATATCCTCTTTTAAAGTATAAACCTGGCCAGGCATGGCAGCTCATGCCTGTAATCCCAGCACTTTGAGAGCCTGAGGCGGGTGGGTCACCAGAGGTCGGGAATTCGAGACCAGCCTGACCAACTGGAGAAACCCCGTCTTTACTAAAAATACAAAATTAGCTGGGCGTAGTGGCACATACCCATAATCCCAGCTACTGGGGAGGCTGAGGCAGGAGAATCGCTTGAACCTGGGAGGCGGGGGTTGCCATGAGCTGAGATCGCGCCATTGCACTCCATCCTGGGCAACAAGAGAGCGAATCTCTGCGTCAAAAAAAAAAAAAAAAGTATAAACCTAAGCCATAAACACGCCCACGTCGCATAATGATTCATCCAGTTTTATTATTTTGAGGCTCTTTTGGTGCCTCTAGGCCTGTTTTCCTTCTGTCTAAAATAAAAGTTTTAGATAATACCTGTATCTTAATGCTGTAAGATTACATGCAGAATCTTAATTATGTAAAATAAAGGCCAGCAAATTATCTAGCAAGAGGTCTCACCAGTTATGCTAAAATGACTAAAATTCATCTCTTATTAAGTTATTAAAAATAGTTAGAGATTAAGCATCATTCCTCATACTTTTGTTTTACATCTGTTGCCCAAATTGTGGGCCCAGTTGCAGCACTGATCTGATTTCAAACTGCCTTTAAAAATGACAAAATAGGCCGGGCGCGGTGGCTCAAGCCTGTAATCCCAGCACTTTGGGAGGCCGAGATGGGCGGATCACGAGGTCAGGAGATCGACACCATCCTGGCTAACACGGTGAAACACCGTCTCTACTAAAAAATACAAAAAAAACTAGCCAGGCGAGGTGGCGGGCGCCTGTAGTCCCAGCTACTTGGGAGGCTGAGGCAGGAGAATGGCGTAAACCCGGGAGGAGATCCGGCCACTGCACCCCAGCCTGGGCGACAGAGCCAGACTCCATCTCAGGAAAAAAAAAAAAAAAAAATGACAAAATAGATTAAAACAGTTTGCTTTAAAGTTATAATTGCCATCTTTAAATCTTTTATGACTCAGTCACCAAATAAGTGACTATGGTAATACAGTGATATATAAAACAGATATGATTCCTGTTGTCAACAAAGTTACAGCGTAGAAAAATCTTGGTTTATTTTAGAAGCTGACATTGTACTTTCCTAGGTACAACAACTTAGGCATGACTTAGGCATGTACCTGACTTAGACATGTAAAATTGTCATTACAGACAAAAAACAAAAAGATTCCAGAAATAAGTACCTATTAGGTTGTTCAATAGCAAAATTTTTCTTTTTTCATTTAAACAAGCCTAAAATCTTTGTATCTACAAGTCCCTAGTATGTTTTCCAATGACATATGTCTCTTTTCAGTAAGCAAATTCTTGTGTTTTTGTTTTTAACTTCTGGAGAAATTTGACATTATTTACAGTAAAGAATAACTAAAATTAATAAAACTAACACCATCTGGAACTTCAAGTGTGTTTTTTAAATTTCAAATAAAATTGAGTAACGAAGAAATTTTCTTCATTGTTCATGAGCTGACAAAAGTTGGGTAAGTACTGAGCTTTCTGTATAAACCATTTAGAATGCTTGTAGCAGTGGTTTAAGAGCCCTGGTGCTTGAGTTCACTTAGTACTCACTTATTTTTAACAACAACCACAAGAGAGAGTTGCATGCTTAAATTACTTTTATCCATTAAAATTTAACTTTGAAAGAGGATTTAAAGGATACTGAATATTGTTTTCTTTACCTGTAATTCCTTCTTCATCATCTGTTCACTGCAAAGCCCAGGTATTTATCTGTTTTCCTTGGAATTGTTAATTTTTGTTGTTGTTGTTCTCTGCCTTTATCATATCCTTTCGGCACCTCCAAGATACCATCTGTTCATTTTTCCTGGAGTTCTCTCTTCCCTGTTATAAATTAGAGTCACCATTCTTGGATCTTATATTGTCTTCTTTCTTGGTTTATGCCTTCAATTTGCTAGAACATGTCTTTAAGTATTTTCCTAATGAGACTTGGGAGGTAAATTCTCTAAGTCCTTAAATATCTGGAAATCCCCTCATACTTTTAGCTGGATATAGAATTATTGGTTGAATATCATTTCTCCACAGAAAAATGTAGTGATTTCCTTATTACTGAGGAAATATGATGTCAATATGATTCTTGTATCTTTGTATGTGATCTACTTTTTTTCTTTCTGGAAATTTTTAAGATCTTTCTTTGTCTTTAGTAGTCTGAAATTTTACAATGGTGTAGGGTTTTTTTTTTTTTAATCATCCTGTCCCACATTTAGTAGACTCGTCCATTTTACAGGCTAGTGTCTCCCTTCAGCCTTGGGAAATTCTTTTCTGATCCCCACTATGGTTTCTTTATTGTCTGTTTCTAGACCTCCTCTTGTTCAGTTGTTTAATGTCCTGAATGAGCTTTCTATCTATTTCTCGTTACATCTTCAGTATATTTCACGTCTTTGTCTTTCTTGGAGGTGTCGGGCAGGGGCAGGGTGTCACTGTTGCCCAGGCTGGAGTACAGTGGTGCTATCAGCTCACTGTAGCCTCGACCTCCCAGGCTCAAGTGATCTCCCATTTCAGCCTCTCGAGTAGCTGAGACTACAGGTGTGCACCACCACGCCTGGCTAATTTTTGAATTTTTTTGTAGAGGCAGCATCTCTCTTTGTTGCCCAGGCTGGTGAAACTCCTGGGCTCAAATGACTCTCCCTCCTAGGCCTCCCAAAGTGCTGAGATTACAGGCATGAGCCACCATACCCGGCCCCTCCTTATCATTCCATTCTACATTGTAGGAGATTTCCTTAAGTTTTTTTCCAACTCCCATATGAAATTTTCATTTTGGCAGTTATGTTTTTAATTTCCAAGAGCTAGTTCTCTGATTGCTTTTCGAAGAAGATTGTTGTTTTATTGGTACAGTAGTGTCTTAAATCTCTTAATGATATTAGAATTTAAGTTCTCGTCTCTCTACTATGTTGTCTTCACTTCATCTGGATTTAGTTTTTTTCTCTGTTTATGCAGATCTTTCACATTCATATCAGATTTTTTTTTTTTTTTTTTGTTAGTGGGGCAAGGGGAGCAGACAGGGTCTCACTTTGTCGCCCAGACTGGAGTGTAGTGGCACGATCACTGCAACCTCTGCCTCCCAGGTTCAAACAATTCTCCTGCCTCAACCTCCTGAGTAGCTGAGATTACAGGCACGAGCCACTACCACCTGGCTAATTTTTGTATTTTTAGTAGAGATGGGGTTTCACCATGTCGGCCAGGCTAGTCTTGAACTCCTGACCTCAGATGATCCACCTGCCTTCATATCAGATTTTCTTCAACTATGTGATCCTTAAACTTACAGCTACCTTCCCTTTAGGATGGGGAGAAGTTGACTGTTCCATATACAGATAGCTAATTAAGCCTCTGTGTTCTGGCCCTTTCCTAACTCCTGCCTTCTGTTGTTACCTCCTTTTTCCAAAGTCAAGAGCCTTTTTAGGTTTCTGCTGGGCAGATGAGCTGCCATTTTGTCTACAGCACCCTCCTTGTGCATGAGACTTCAGCTTTCTCTACTCCTTCATTCAGTTGTCATTTCATCTGCTTCTAGCTTTCCAGAAACTTGTTGACATCTGTTGTCAATTAATTGCCTTCTTTTTCTTATTTGTTGGTAGATTGAACCTTTGTCATTCATACCTCATTTTTATGGGGTTTCAGGAGACAGATTTTTTCATTTAGCGGAGGCTAATTAGAGCAAAACTGTCTTTGCTGTTTATCTACCAACATTGTTTCATATTGAATCTAATCACATTTTTTCATAATGGACAAATATTGGATATTATTTTGTATAGTCAAGGTTAAACTTGCAGACAAAACTCACAGCTCGAGAAGAGTTTTGACTTTAGCCGAATTTTTACAGTGATTTTTAGAAATTCACTTTGATCCCTTTTTTCTCTGTAATTCGTCTTTCTCAGATTCCTATCTAAAGATCTCAAACCACAAATGAAAAGTGAACTAGACACATAAAAATTCAGCCACTTAGAAGAAAAAAATGCTAAGAAATAGAGAACTGCTTTCCTAGTATATTCATAGCATTTTTAGCTTGTTTATAACAGCCATACCTAGACAAGTCAACCAACTAGGTATGTCGTTTCTAAGTAATATAGTCATTATAACTCTATAATTTTGTTTAAAGTGCAAAGAAATGCCTCATAAATAAGTTGTAAGTAATTGTAAATGGATTTGCAATATTTTACTTTAGAGCTTCAGACTAATCATAAGAGATGCTTTGCCTTTACTCCCAAAGGTAAGCCACATCTTCAGCCATTGCAAAAACCTCTTTGAATATCTAAGGATGCAATGCTTATTTCAGATATATTCTGAAAAATTTACTTTTGAACCTCAAAACACCTCACAACCGTATGTGTAGCAACTGTGACTCTTTCAAGTCTCCTAAATCATCTTTGAATCAGATTTCTGCCTGCTGTTAAAGTCTGGCTGCTACTAATATTGGCCTTCTGTGTATCTCTCAAACTCTATGATTTACTTTCTTGTTTTGATAGAAGACGTTAGGGATATAGGATTGGGGATTGCTGATGGAGCTGTGACTGGGAGAATGCTCAACCTTATCCTGGAATGTATACTTTATAATGTATTTGTTGGGAAACAAATTAGATTGTTTTTATGATTTTCCATGCACAGTTGTATACTAGCATTTTTTCCTTTTATCATTAAGTAAAGGACATCTTTATCTCATATGTTTTGCCCTAAAGTCAGATTTTTTTCTGAAATATATGAAAATCTTTGGTTTTCAGCACTTTGTGATGTATCTAGGGGTTTTGTTTTAGCATTTTTTGGTGATCTATAGGCTTCTTAGGTCTGTGATTTGTTGTATTTCATTAATGTTGGAAAATTTTTGGTCTTTATCATGTCAGGTATTTCTCCTGCCTTTTTTCCTCCTCTTTTGCCAATTACACATAGACTGTTTGATATTAGTTCTGCAACTCTTAAGTTTTTTTTGTTCTTTTTTTTCACTTGTTTCTTGGTGTATTCAGTTTGGGTAATTTCTGTCTTCAAGTTCACTGATTCTTCTGTGTCCAGTGTGCTAAGTCTGTCCAAGGAACTCTTTATCTCTGATAAATAATTTTTTATTTCTAGCATTTGACCCTTTCATGATTTCCACCGCTCTCCTCAAATTGTGAATCTTTTTTTGCATGCTGTCCACCTTTTAAACTAGATCCTTTAACATATTAATCATAGTTAAATCTTTTAAGTTTTCTGTCAGGTAATTCCAGCTACATCATCTTTGAGTATAGTTTTGTTGACCACTTTATCTCTTGATGATGAATTCCATTTTTCTTCTGGTTTTCTGTATGTCTCATTTTTTATTGAATGCCACATATTGTGTGTAAAGGAACAGAGGAGACTAAAGTAAATGGTATTTACACCCAGAAATGAGGACATCTCTTTTTCTTTCAGGTTATTATTATGAGTCATTGCATCAATTTAGTCAGGAGTGGAGCTGGGTTTGGGTTTTGTTATTGCCTTCAGTGCACCACAGTCTTCAGATACTTCCAGCAATTGACTGCTATTACTTTATGCTTCTTAGAGTAGTGCCTGAAGTGCAAGATACTTATTTTACTTGAGTCCTTTTATTTTGAACCCTTCTGTGCTATGATAGATCCCCATTCTATTCAGAGTCCTTAATGTGGTCAGCAAGGCTCTACATGATCTGGTAAACAGCCAGATAGTATATCATTTAGGATTTTGTAGGCCACATAATCTCTGTCACAACTATTTAATTCTACTGTTGTAAAATGAAAACAGCCATAGATAGCAAGTAAACAAATGAGCAAGGCTGTATTTTCCAGTAAAACTTTAATGACGAAACAGGCAGTGGGCTAGATTTGGCCCCTGGGCCATCATTTACCTACCTGTTTACCCTTTGTTTAGAGTCTTTCTCTTGCCGTACTCCCTGGCCCTGATCTATGCTCCATTGTAATGTGAGCTCCACAAGGGCAAGGATGTTTTCCTATTTTGTTCGTGGACTTCCAAAATGCCTGCAACAACACCTGAAACCTAGACCCTCAACTTATTATAGGAATAGATAAGTGAATTATGTTTTGAGTGTTTTCAGCCGCATATAGCTGAGTTTTTACAATTCAGTCTACTGATCTCATCTCAACAGATATGTTTAATTAGGTTGCATTCATTGTTATTTCTAGTATATTTGGAATTATCCCAGTCAGGTTTTTGTTTTGCATTTCTTTCCTTTATCCCCTCCTTTCCTGCTACCTAGGTTTAATTAAATTTCCCTCATTTCTCCTTAGGTTCTTTTAATTTAGAAACTGCACATTCTGTTGAACTTCTTTTAGTACTGATCCCTAAATACTGAGCATGTATATTTGTCTTAGCAACATTTAAGTGTATTCTTCTTAAATACCTTCAAGACCTTAGAATACTTCACCTCTGATCTTTGCACTTCAATGTCTTGTTATTCTTTTCCAGTATTTTATTTGCACTTTGTTTTAAACAATGTCTGCTGCTCCCCTGCCCTGCCATAGTCTTTTCCTTTGTTTAATTGTCAGAGCTTTTTTTTTTTTTCAGATTTACTCATCTTATTCCATTCTTTTGTATTTAATTTCCTTCTTATCAAAACATATCTTTAGTAGTTATTTCAGCAGCTCTCTGTGATTGTTGAATTTCCCCAGACTTTGTTCTGGAAATACCTTTATTCATCTGTATTCTTGGATAATTTAATTAGGTGAACAAATTATTTTATCTTCTAAAATTTGTTACTTCCTTTTTTCTCTTCAATTTTGGAACATTTTCAGCCTGTATCTCTTCACATCTTGCCTCTTGTCTATCCTCTCTATTGTCTCCTTCTAAAATTCTTTTCTCCCTGTCTTTCCCCACCCCACCCCCTACACCCCCACCCCCACCCCCAGCGGAGACGGAGTCTCACTCTGTCATCCAGGCTGGAGTGCAGTGGCATGATCTCGGCTTACCGCAACCTCCGCCTCCCGGGTTCAAGCAATTCTCCTGCCTCAGAGACTCCCAGGTAGCTGGAATTACAGGCATCCATCACCACGCCCAGCTACTTTTTGTATTTTTAGTAGAGATGAGGTTTCACCATGTTGGCCAGTCTGGTCTCAAACTCCTGACCTCAAGTGATCCACCCTCCTCAGCCTCCCCAAAGTGCTGGGATTACAGGTGTGAGCCACCGCGCCCAGCCTGGAATTTTTTTCTTAGATGTATGTGAGGCCTTTCAACTCTTCTCTCATGTTTTCTGTCACATTGTCTGTGCATTCTGGGTAATATTCTTAGGTCTATCTGCCAGGTCACCAGCTGTCTTTGTATGTAATCTGTCTGGCTTTTTCATTTCAATGACTTTTATTTCTAGAGGTTGTTTAAAGTGCTTTTCCAAATCTGCCTTTTTTTTCCTCAAGATAGAATCATCCCATGTTGTTTCTTTATAAAAAGTAGATTCCAGTATCTTCACTTCCAGTCCAGTATCCTAAAGGATGAGATTCATGTCCAGGGATAGATCACAAAAACATATACCAGTATTTGTAGTTTATTATGGTTTCCCAAGTAGTTCATTCATGCTGCGGGATTGATTGCTTATTTTGTTTCTCTAAAGATCTTGGAAAATATTTTCACAGAATATAATCTGAATATACAAAAATGTAAGTGGCAATTGGGATAATTTAATGTTAACATTCATGTGGACAATCAATCAATCAATCTTCCTGTTTTATTTCTTGCATACATCAAAATGGATTCAACCCATTCTACATTCCCTGCTAAAATATCTATAACATTTTCATATTAGAATGCTTCATTCATAGACCAAACATGACACTCTGAAGTAAGAGAGCTTGTCCTTTCCGAGGGTAGATGTAAATTAGATACAGTAAGTAGGTTAATTAAAAATACTAAAACCTTTAGAGAAGTTGTAGCCTAAAAATGCTGTCTTCATTCATAAAGTGAATTTCTCCAAATCCTAAAAAAAACATTTGAAAAGTAGCATTTATTTAAATAACTAAAACAATTTTTAAGTAAAAATTTTTTGGAATTTGGCCAGGCACTGTGGCACAAGCCTGTAATCCCAGCACTTTGGGAGGTCAAGGCAGGCGGATCACCTGGGGTCAAGAGTTCGAGACCAGCCTGACCAACATGGTGAAACCTCATCTCTTTAAAAATACAAAATTAGTGCGGTGTGGTGGCAGTTGCCCATAATCCCAGCTACTTGGGAGGCTGAGGCAGGAGAATTGCTTGAACCCATGAGGCAGAGGTTGCAGTGAGCTGATTGTGCCATTGCACTCCAGCCTGGGCAACAAGAGTGAAACTCCGTGTCAAAAAAAAAAAAAAACTTGAAATTTTAAATGCCTAAACATACCATATTTTGTTTTAATGTAGCTTTGGGATTTTTGACAAATTCTTGTTTGTTTTTCCAAGTCTGCTTAAAGGTTAATTGATTTAAGTGGGTAGGTCCTCATGTTTACTGATATGTGTTGCAGCTCTATTGGTACACCAGAAGGCCAGAATGGAACGACTTCAAAGAGAACTTGAGATTCAAAAGAAAAAGCTGGATAAATTAAAATCTGAGGTTAATGAAATGGAAAATAATCTAACTCGAAGGCGCCTGAAAAGATCAAATTCTATATCCCAAATACCTTCCGTAAGTCTTTATGTAACTGTTGTGATCTCTCTGCTTGAACGTGAGAGTAGGCCATCTAACATAAGTATAATATATCGATCTAGTTTTCTTCAGATGTTCTTAACTCTTGTTTTTCTGTTCTAACTTTCCCCTGCCAAACTCCATTCTTTATTAATTAATGACTAAGAATTCAGTGCAAATCTTACTTACATAGAATTATTTTTCAGCTCGAAGAAATGCAGCAGTTGAGAAGTTGTAATAGACAACTCCAGATTGACATTGACTGCCTAACCAAAGAAATTGATCTTTTTCAAGCCCGAGGTAAAGTTCAGTGTATACGTAGCTGAAATTCATCGTATTAATTCACCAGCAGTTTTCCTGTGGCTAAAAACAGATTTATCAATCATAATCTCACTGTCTCAGAACATGTGGCTTTAGAACCAGATACAGTTTTAAGAATATATTTAAAAAGTCACCCCCATCTCAATGGCACTATCTTAACTGATAAAATAGAGAAGCTAATAAAAATAAGGTTTATACACTCTTTAGACAATGATAGTTTTTTATACTTGAGCTGTTAATGACAAGCAGTGATTTATAGTAAATAATGTTTACAATTTAATTCAGTTCCATAGAGAACTAAAAGGAAATGTTATCACTTAAACCTAATTCTGAAGTTGGATAAATAATAAAAAGATATAAAATGGAAAAGACAGGAAGGGGAAGGAATCTAACCGAAAGAGAAGTCTTTAATACATTTGGGACTGTGTTCCAGAGTCTGTAAAACTGGAAGATGATTATTTTTATTTTTATTGTTTTTAAATGTTGATTAAGCTATTTATCTTTAAACATTCATAGAAAAATACCATAATTTAACTCTGGAGAGAAAAAGTTGGTGCTATTCTAGAAACTACAATCCTTGAACTTACTCTTTTTGTGTATAATTTTAACCATTCTATTACATTAATGCAAGGTTTTTATATTTACTTGAGGTAAAGCTGTTTAGTCCGTATTTGATCATTTAAAATTACATTTTAAATTGTGAAATTTTAAGTTATTTTAACTTACCACATAGAACAGGGGTCTACTTCTACTTCTGTTAATGTCTTACCAGCATTACTTTGACTTCTTTCACAATTTACCACTTACCCTGAGTAAGTGGTAAATTTATGTTTATGAGTACTACGTTATACCTAAGATAATATATTTTTTATGAGTACTACGTTATACCTAAGATAATATATTTGAAATATGTTTTGAAATCTTAGATATAATTGGAGATTAGAAGGGCAAAATAAATGAAAAGCATTTCTTATAGCATGATTTTTTTTTAGAAAGAAATACTTGTTTTAAAAGGTAAAGTTGTTTTTGAGCTATAAGCATTGATATATTTACTTTTTATGTATTTCAGGACCGCATTTTAATCCCAGCGCTATCCATAACTTTTATGACAATATTGGATTTGTAGGTCCTGTGCCACCAAAACCCAAAGGTTAGTGTATCCATTAAATGTGAAAACTGTTACTTTTGAAAAGCAAAATTTTAGAAAAATTTTCCTGTTCAGCAACCTTCCTCTCTAGAATTGCTTCAAACTCTGGCATTCTTAAATGAATTCGTTAAGAAGATGTTTGTTTATTTTCATTTACATGCTTGGGGTTGGGGAGGATGCAAAGATGTAATATTCTTAGCTTTTTAAGAGTAATATGCACGAGCTTAGGAAGCACTATATACTCCCAACCAATAATAGCAAGTCTTGGTTAAAAAAAATTACTAAGTACTAAAATTTGTATCATTTAAAACCTTAGACAAATGATAAGGAAGATACCTTGGGGAAGTTTTTTTTCCCCCCATGAATATTCAGTTTAATTTATATATAACTTTAAGTAATCAAAATACCCTAAATTCCAGGTGAATAGTTTTTTACCTTCTATCATTTTACATCATTGATATTCTCAGAATATATGCACACCAAACTAAGACATGTCAAAGTATATCTGTGTGTTTTGATCCAGGCATTAAAATATGCATAGAAATGGAAACAGGTACATAAATATCACTGCTGAAGGTAAAGATATAGACATATATATAGATTAACACTTAACTGTAGTATATAATTTACTTTCAACTCTAATTAAAAGGTAAAAATTTGTTAATGGATATATAGTATTAAAAGAAGCAAACTGCAAGAGCACATAAGTGTGGGTGGGTGGAGGTTGTAAAGATACAATAGTATTTTTGTATGCAATTGAAGTTGTTATCAACTTAAAATAGAAGAATATAACCAAATACAATCAAAGTAAATTGTGATTAAATGTCATCAAATAACAAAGGAAGACAATAAGAGGAAAAGAGGAGCAAAACAGTTGTCAAATAGACAGGAAGCAACAAACTGGCAATAGTAAGTCCTCACTTATCAGTAATTACCTTAACTGTAAATGGATTAAACTCACCACTCACAAGGAGTTTGTATGAATGGATTTTAAAAACAGGATCTGGCAGCAGCCAACGGGAGGCCCCAAGAACTCCTGCTAGTGCACACAGTGGGAGGGGAGGGAGCCCATGACGTGCACACACCCTCTCCCTCATCCACCACTGTCACCTCCTGCTGCTCCTGCTGCTTGTGTGCTCGTTAGTTGCGGACTTGCCATTTCTTTTGTGAAGCAGCAGCTGAGGAGACTCCGGTGCTCCCCATGGCTGACGAAAAGCCCACAGAAGGAATCAAGACTGAGAACAAGGATCATATTAATTTGAAGGTGGCGGGACATGATGATTCTGTGGTAGTGTTTAAGATTAAGAGGCATACACCAATTAGTAAACTAATGAAAGCCTATTGTGAATGACAGGGATTGTCAACGAAGCAGATCAGATTCTGATTTGATGACCAATCAATCAGTGGAACAGACACACCTGCACAGCTTCTTTACTCCAGAACGCTGTTCTTTAAAGACCACGATTATTACATTCTCAATTAGAAAACTGCAGTTTGGTTCCACCACATTCTGACTACTATAGTTTATTCTTTTTTTTCCCTTCCACATTCCTTTATTATACATGACGTAACTGGTATATGTGCACAAGCATATTGCTTTTTTCTTCAAACCAAACAGCCAATGGTATGTTTTGATTGACATCAAGTGGAGACAGGATGGGAAAAAATACTGATTCTGTGAAAATACCACCTTTCTCCATTAGTGGCGTGTTCATTCAGCTCCTATCTTTATATTCCAGTAAGTTATTTTGCTCTTACTGTTTTAACAAAAAAAAAAAAAAAATTCTCATATACGTTGTTCAATTGGAGGATTTTAATGTTTTTCATTTATCATTGTAAAACCAAGGACAATTTTATAACTTTTGTGTATGTAGCTGTTACATGTAGGGCAATCCGTCTTTAAGTAGGGATAAATTACTCTAAAAAAAAGAAAGAATCCTAGAAAGTTTTCCCTTCAAGTCAAGCTTCTTGTTTAAATAAACTGTTTGTTTAAAATGAAATAAGAAAAATAAAAACAGGATCCAATAATACACTATCTACAAGAGACTCATTTTATATTTAAAGACACAGGCAGAAAGTGAAGGGATAGAAAAAGATTTTATATATAAACGGTAGCTCAAAGAAATCAAAAGTGGCTATATCAGAAACAATAGATTTTTAAGCCAAACTGTTGAGACAAGGATTATTATATAATGGTAAAAGGATCAATTTAACAGGAAAATATAAAAATTATAAATATATACACACCCCACATCAGACTACATTAATATGTAAAGCAGATATTGACAGATCTGAAGACAGAAATTGACAGCAATAGTAGGAGACTTCAATACCCCCCTTACAATATTATAGAATATCCAGACAGAAACCAAATAAACAGCTGGTTTGAACAAAATGCTAAACCAAGTGGATATAGCAAACACAGAACTCTCTGCCAACAGCAAAAAAAATAAACATTCTTCCCAGGCACACACGGAGCATTCTGTAGGATAGATCATATGTTAGTTCACAAAACGAGTCTAAACAAACCTAAGAAGATACGAATCATTCCAGGTATTTTTTTTTAACCACAGTGGAATGAAACTAGAAATCAGTAACAGCAAGAAAACCAGAAAATTTGTGGAAACTTAAACACACTCTTGAATAATCATTGAGTCAAGAAGAAAATCAAAAGGGAATCTTAACAGTATCTTCGGACAAAAATGAAAACAGCATACCAGCATCTATGGGACGCAACAAAAGCGGTACTGAGAGATAAGTTTATAGAGACAATACGTACGTTAAAAAAAAAAGACCTCACTTATACCCCAGGGACTAGTAGAACAACAAGCTAAGCCTAATGTTAGCATAATGAAGAAAATAATAAGGATTACAGCAAAAAATAGAGGATTTTAAAACACAGAAAAATGTCAGTAAAACTAAGAGGTGATTTTTTAAATCAACAAGATTGACAAACCCTTAGCTAGATAAATTGAGAGAAAAAGAAGACAAAATCAGAACTGAAAATGGAGACAACAGATGCCTCAGAAATAAAAGGATCATAAGGGAATATTAGGAACAATTTTATGCCAACAGACTAGATAACCTAGAAAAAAGATACATTCCTAGAAACGTACCACCTATTAAAGCTGAATCAAGAAGAATTAGAAAGCCTGAATAGGCCAATAACAAATGAGATTGAATCAGTAATCAAAAATCTCCCAACAAACACCCAGCATGGATTTAGAAATTTAAAAAACAAAACAAAACAAAAAAAAAACTCCCAACAAAGAGACATCCAGAACCAGATGGCTTTATGAGTGAATTCTGTCAACATTCAAACAAGAATTAATACCAACCTTTCTTAAGCTCTCCCAAAAATGAGAAGATGGACCACTTCCAAACTCATTCTGAGACCAGCCTCACCCTGGTACCGAAACCAGACAAAGACACTGCAACTAAAGAAAACTACAGACCAATATTCCTGGCGAACATAAACACAAAAAATCCTCAGTAAAATACTGGCAAACCAAACTCAGCACATTAAAAGGACCATACACCATGACCAAGTGGGGTTTATCCCTGGAACTTAAGGATGGTTCAGCATACACAAATCAATTAATGTGATACAGCACACACATTGAAGTAAAATGAAAGGAATAACCATGTAGTCATCTTAATAGATGTATAAAAAACATTTGAAAAGGTTCAGCAATTGTTCATAATTAAAACTCTCAGGCCGGGTACAGTGGCTCATGCCTGTAATCCCAGCACCTTGGGAGGCCGAGGCAGGTGGATCACCTGAGGTCAGGAGTTTGGGACCAGCCTGACCAACATGGAGAAACCCTATCTTTACTAAAAATACAAAATTAGCCTGGCATGGCGGCCGGTGCCTGTAATCCCAGCTACTCAGGAGGCTGAGGCAGGAGAATCGCTTGAATCTGGGAGGCAGAGGTTGCGATGAGTCAAAATCACGCTATTGCACTCCAGCCTGGGCAACAGGAGCGAAACTCTTGTCTAAAAAAAAAAAGAACATATATATATATATATGGAAGGAACTTAACAGAATAAAGGCCATATATAAAAACCCCATAGGTAATATAACAATGGAGAAAACCGAAAGCTTTCCCACTGAGATCTGGCACAAGCAAGGGTGCCATTCTTACCACTTATTTTCAGTGTAGGACAGGGAGTTCTAATGTAGTATCCATTTTTGTGTTGCTGTAAAGGAATACCTGAGACTTGGTAATTTATAAAGAACAAAGGTTTAATTGACTCACAGTTCTGCAAGAAGCATGTCACGGACATCCACATGCTTTCTGTACAGGAAGCATGTCACCGACATCTGCTCAGCTTCTGGAGAGGCCTCAGGGAACTTTTACTCATGGCAGAAGGTGAAGCAAGCAAACAGAGGCATGTCACATGGTGAACGAGATGGGGGGAGGTGCCATACCTTTTAAACAGCCAGATCTTGCTTGAACTCAGAGCAGTATCTCATTATTGAGAAACCTGCACCAAGGTATTCATGAAGGATCCACCCCCACAACCCAAACACCTCCCACTAAACCCTACCTCTAACACTGGGGATTACATTTCAATATGAGATTTGGAGAGGACAGACATCCAAACCATATCACCTAGCCAGAGCAATTAGACAAGAAAAATAAAGGTATCCAAATCAGAAAGGAGGAAGTAAAATTATCTCTGTTTGCAGGTGACATGATCATATATGTTGAAAACCCTAAAGACTCAACCAAAAACTTTTAAAAGTAATAATTGAATTTAGTAAAACTGCAAGATACAAAAACAATGTACAAAAGTCAATTGTGTTTCTGTACACAAGGAACTATCAAAGGAGATCAAGAAAATAATCCCATTAACAATAGCAAGAAGAAGAGTACTTAGGAATACACTGAAAATTGTAAAACATTGATGAAGGAAATTAAAGACACAGATAAATAAAAACATAGCCTGTGTTCATGGATTGAAAGAATTAATATTCTTAAAACATCCTTACTACCCAAAGTAGTCTATGGATTCAATGTAATCCCTATCAAAATACCAGTGGCATTTTTTACAGACACAGAAAAAAATCCTAAAATTATATGCAACCAGAAAAAACCCTGAATAGCCAAAGCAATCTTGAGTAAGAACAACAGAGCTGGAGACCTCACATTCCTTGATTTTTAAAAATATTACAGAGTTATAATAAAACAGTATGGTACTGACATAAAAACAGACATATTGACCAGTGGAACAGAATAGAGACCCCAGAAATAAATTGATGTATCTATGGTCAACTTATCTTTGACAAGGGTGCCAAGAACACACAATGGGGAAAGGATAGTCTTTTCAGTAAATGGATATTCACATGCAGATGAATGAAATTGAATCATTACCTCACACCATATACAAAAATAAACTCAAAATGAATTAAAAATGTAAACATAAGAACTGAAACCATAAAACTCCTAGAAGAAAACATAGATGAAAAGCTTCTTAACCTGGTCTAGGCAGTAATATTTTGGATATGACACAAAAAGCACAGGCAACAAAAGCAAAAATAGGCAAGTGGGATTACATTAAACTAAAATACATCTACACAGCAAAGGAAATAATCAGCAGTGAAAAGACAGCCTTCAGAAAGGGAGAAAATATTCACAAACTATGTAACTCCTAAAGGGTTTATATTCAAAATGTATCAGGAACTCATGCAAATCAATAGTAATAGAAACCAATAACCAGATTTTAAAATGGGCAAAGGACCAGAATAGACATTTCTCAAAAGAAAGTATACAGATAGCCAACAGGTATATTGAAAGGTACTCAACCTCACTAATCGTCAGGGAAATGCAAATTAAAACCCAATGGGATACCATCTTACAAACCTATCAGAATGGTTACTATGAGAAAGGTGAAAGATTACAAGCATTGATGAGGACATAGAGAAAAGAGAACCCTTGTACACTTTCATGGGAATGTAAGTTGGTGCAGCTATTATGAAAAACAGTATGGAGGTTCAAAAACTTTAAAATTTTATGATCTAGCAATCCCACTTCTGAGCATATATCCAAAGGAAATTCAGTAAGTATCTCAAAGAGATAATCTGCACTCATGTTCCTTTCAGCATTATTCACAATAGCCAAAATATGAAAACAACATAAATGTCTGTATATGGATAAAGAAAACGTGAGCGGTATACACATAACACACACACAGTGGAATATTTATTCAGCCTTAAGAAAGAAGGAAATCCTTTCATTTGTGATAACATGGGTGAACCTAGAGGATGTCATGCTAAGTGACATAAGCCAGAGAGAGACACATACTGCATGATCTCACCTATATGTAGAATTCAAAAATGTCAAACTCCTAGAAACAGAGAACAGAACGGTGGTTACCAGAGGCTGGGAGAAGAGGGTATGGAAAGATTGTGGTCAAAGGGGTACAGAGTTTCAACTATATAATACAAACTCTGAAGATCTAGTGTACAACAGTGTGACTAGTTAACAGTAGTTTATTATATAACTGAAGTTTGCTAAAGGAGATCTTAAGTGTTCTCAACACAGTGGGGTTGGGGGCAGATAAGCTATATGAGGTGCTGAATATGTTAATTAACTTGACTGTAATAAGTATTTCACAGTGTATACATAAATCATCAAGTTGTACAGTTTACAATTTTTAACTGTCAACTATACATCAATAAAGTTGTGGGGGAGACAAAACAAAGACAGCAAAACAACAGTTTTCATTCACACAAATTCTGGAAGTCAGCAGTCATATGGTGAATCAGGTCAGCACTCATAGGGTTACATCATCCTCACTAGTGTGCTGCAACAAATACTCCAGACTTACAATTTGTTCCACATATGTTTATATTTTCAAATGTCTTCAGAGATACAAATTATTTGTGTTACTTCTTCCTTCCTAAGAAACATTATGGTTTGTAGGAACAGGAAAGTATGAATTGTGGACAGGAAAATGTACATTTTTCCTGTGAAGCTGAACAGGACACCCTAAAAAAAATGTATAGTTACTGTCATTGAGAAATTCAGTGCCTTACATAGGGGAGGAAAAGGAGAGGTTGAGAAAAACATTTTACGAATCAGGCAGTTGTTCACATGCTTACATACTGGTAGGAATACCATGTTAAATTGGGTTTTAGAAGAGCGGCTGGCAAACAGTGACCCATGGACCAAATCCAGCCTGCCATCTGTTTTTGTCAATAAAGTTTTATTGCAGGAAAAGAAAAAGAAATGGGAACAAGGAAGAACTAGTATATTACTGGTCTTCAGTTTGTTACAAGAATTTTCACATTCTCCTTTCACATTCTCATTTATTGTGCTCTATTTCATTTTTTTGTTGTTGGTTTTATTTTTTATTTTTTTGAGACAAAGTTTCAGCTCTTGTTGCCCAGGCTGGAGTTCAATGGCATGATCTCGGCTCACTGCAACTTCTGCCTCCCAGATTCAAGCCATTCTCCTTCCTCAGCCTCATGAGTAGCTGGGACTACAGGCATGCGCCACCGCGCGCAGCTAATTTTGTATTTTTCGTAGAGACAGGGTTTCTCCATGTTGGTCAAACTGGTCTCGAACTCCTGACCTCAGGTGATCCACCCGCCTCTGCCTCCCAAAGTGCTGGGATCACAGGCCTGAGCCACCGCACCCAGCCCCCTGCATTTTTATGTATAATTAGACGTAGGTCTGTCCTCGTATTTTATTTAAATGTTTTTAAATATAGCTAGAATACAATGAACAGTTATTACAGAGGACCAGAGTGAGATTAAGGCATTTGACACAGTAAGCAAATGTTCAGAGATTAGATGCTATTTGGATGTTAATTGAATAAAGCAATAGAGATGACAGCAGTATAAGCGCTAACTCTTTAAAAAATATGCAAGATGTGTATTTCAGACACTGAATGAGTTTCCTGAATACAATCTTCCTACTCTTTTTGAAAAATAAGAATTTTTTCTTATGAAAAGGTTCCTGTTTTGCTTCAACATAATCTGTTACTTCAGATTAATAATAATCTGTTATTTCACATAAGTGAAATAAAATTGGTCTTGACAGTTGTTGAAGTAGGATGAGTACATGTTCATTTTGCTATCCTCTCTACCTTTATATATGTTCGAAATTTTCCATAATAAATATGAAAGGTCCAATAAAAACATCCATTACTTAAAAGTTTTTACATGAAAGATAGAAGTTTGTATGCCGGCTGTTTTGGGAGAAATAAGGAATCAATAATTTTTTGCAATAAGGCTAAAATACACATTAACTTCATGAATAGAAATTTATTTAGTCCTTGAAGTCAGTTCTGCTTCACAATGTAGAGATTTTTTTAACAGCTAAAATTAAATGTGTTTAGACCATTATTTGTTATCTAATTTCCTCTTTTTTCCAATTTTTTGGTTATTTAGTTTCCAAACACCTCTAATTTTAAAAAAAAATTCATAATTCTAAGTACCAAGTGAGTTTATAAGAAAACATTGGAGATTTTTCATTAAAAAAAAAAAATTTGTAGATTTTATTGATTGCCTTAGATATTACTTAAATAATGAAAAATATGCTGGCATTTAGTAATACATTGAATTGTAAAAAGGTACTTCTTTATGGTCACTCTTCCTAAAATTTTAACCTTTGCAGTTAAACAGAATCAACAAGGTTTTACTAAAAACGTGCTAGGTGAAAATGTTTTCTAATGCCTGAGACCAAAATTCTAATAAGTAGGATGGATCCCCAGATTAAAACAATTATTCTGTAAAATGTTTCCCAGATGTGGAATGTGAAATGATTTTACATGGTAAAAAGTCAAAGCTTTTTAAAATGTATTTCTTTTCATGTGTTTCTGGGCATAGTAACTGGTATTGTCAGATCCTTGATTTTTTTTAGATATTTTTACTTAGGATAAGACTTAATTTGATGTTTGTTTTAAAATTATTCAGTTTGGGGAAAATACTGTATAAATACTATTCAAGTTAGTTGTGCATGTGGCAAAAATTGTGACAATGGAAAGCCAACACCTAAAGTTGAGGACTTAGCAAGAAAATTTCTATATAATGAGTAAGAAAGGTGTGCTAAAGGGATACAGAGTACCAAATATCATTTAATTATTTAAAATTTGTCATAAAATTTGACTTCTATATTTTTATCTACTTGTTACAATGTCTCTCTTTTAAAATAGAAAAGATATCAGTAGGGTAAGTAGAATTTGCATATTAATGTACATTGTTTTCACATAGGTTTGATGCTTTGAATTAATAACCTTGACCAGAAAAATTCAACAATGCATGCTCCTTTTACTTTAAACCTCCCAAAATTAATTTGTAGGAATACTGTTGTAATTTCATTGTGCGACCCAGATTTTTAAAAGTAGTTTTATAAATGTGATCGCTTGTTAGAGACAATCTTTGAGGAATATAATTATTCTCTGTATTTAAGATACCACTATCCATATAAACATTCTAGAACATTGGTCTCTTAGAGCTCCAGTGACCTTTATTTTATAAGTAAGAAACAGAGACCTACAATGTATATGATTTATCTGAGATCACGGAGCAAAATATTCAGGTATTAGTAGCAGAGCCTGGAACAGAACTCCATTCTCACAACTGTAAATTCTAGTGTTCTTTCTACTCTACGATACCAAATGTGATTTTTAAAAATAAAGTATGGTAAAATTTTTATATAGATTTACTTCTCCAGAGTCTGTGGATAAGACGTTAGATACTAGTTTATATTTTATTTGTGTCATCCAAGGCTTACATTTTTGGCAGATAGAGAACATGAATTAACAAAAAAACTTCCCTGTCTGGTAGAAAACAAATATAAATACTACTGCAGTGGGAAACGAAACTCTAACTTTAATGAGACTTACGTGCAGTGACAGTATTGTTTTGCAGCAGGACACCTTTTTACAATCTTGAGTAGTATTATGGGAATCTTTGCAATTAGATACCCTTTCTTCAACTATAAATTGGAGATAATGATGCTGTTTTCTCCTTTAAGGAGATATGGAGGTGATTACATCATGTTCATGTTGTATTTCCCAGAGGGAGAAGTGCCAACTAGATAGAGGTTGGTAGTGATCAAGCATGTGTGTCAGTTTCAGCTAGATGCCTCATTTAGGGAGCAAGCTGCCTCAGGCTGTGCACTACAAATGGTGTTTAAAGTTGTCTGTAATTTTTTAGACTTTGTGATTTCTTACTTATAAAACCATTTCTTTTCTTTCTTACAGATCAAAGGTCCATCATCAAAACACCAAAGACTCAAGACACAGAAGATGATGAGGGAGCTCAGTGGAATTGTACTGCCTGTACTTTTTTGAACCATCCAGCCTTAATTCGCTGTGAACAGTGTGAGATGCCCAGGCATTTCTGAGCCAAATGGCCCTGTATCTTCTCTAAAACCACGTCTAAATTTCAAGAAACTTGTCTGTCATCGGGAAAAAGTTTCACTGCTACATAGGATTTTGTCAAATTGAAGGTGTGACAAGATGGTGTTGTGCTAATGTTAAATGTCAGTCCACAGAGCTAATAATACCTCAGTATAATGTCATGAGCAGTTGAAATTCATCACATGAAAAGTAATCTGCTAAAAGACTTGGTTGCCCACTGCCTAACTGTGTACAGTGTTACCAGTATCCTATTATGGATAATTCTCAATATGTTAACGCCTAGGTGTTCCCATTACTTTTTTCCCCTCATGTCACTACTGAATTTTGACAGGAGGAAGGAATAGAATGATAGCTTGTTTTATTTGTAAAGCTTTCAGTGAAACACTACATACATGAAGAAAAGGAACAAGGTTTAACTATTTAAGAACTGTTTGCTGCCGCATAGTGCCATTGGATAGGGGAAGAACTTCAGAAATCTGTGGTACTCTTGGCCTTGTCTTTGTCTTCCCTGAACACGTCTCCACTCTGTGAAGCCAGCATCTAGGGGCTAAAGATGCAAAGGAAAGCAGCATGCATTGTCTGTACAAATGTGCAGTGAAATACCCCCAAAGCTTTTCCTACTGTACAGATCTCTCGAGTCTGCTTTAAGTGATTTCTTTTCTTCTTGATTATTTTCTTATATTTCTATATGTATAGTGTAATAGCCTTTTGTTAACTAATTTTCTTTTTTCCTTTTAGTAATTAAGCACGATCATGTCCCTTTTTACGCCTTACCTGAGAGGAACAATGCCTTAAAATAAAAAAGCATTAATGAGATGAAACTATGCACAGAATAACTTTCCTCTACTTATTCTGTACTTTGCCCTCATGAGTTCCAGTGTTGTGTGAAGACAGGGAGATGCTGCACAGTGAATTGCAGATGATATTACAGAAGTGATGTCTGTAGGTCACATTAAATACTGACTTGAGCAGTGGGTGACACAACACAGTGTTTTGTCTTCCACAGGGAAGCTTAAAACAAAAGATATTTTTAACCCACTGACAGAACAACAAGGTTAAACTTCATCTGCTTGGTGTCCCACAGAACTTGCACAAGCGATTGTTATTGGGAAAGTACAGTCTCAAAACCACCAACAGCAGCAGTACCTGGAGCCCTTTTTTTGGAGAGAAGTTTAAATGCTTTACTGTTGGGGCAGTCCATTTCTAATCCTGACTTGGTGACAGTATCATGTGTATTTATAAAACAAGGCTAGCCATATTTAGGACAACCGAAGAAAAGCTGGAAAAAAAGAAAAACAAGCAAACTTGAACACTGAAGCAACCTCAAGCATCTCTTTATTTTGATGATATATTTTTGTAAGGAAAATAAATATTCAGATGATCAGGAATGTATATAACTAAATGAAATCAAGAAAAAATAACAGTATGCATTTAAAAGGACAGAATTATGAAATTATATGAGTGCTTAGAATGGGGCTAAGGGAAGTGCTGAAATAGAGCAAAGGATGGAAGATAATATAGACTATCACCCACTGTAAATGTTTGCAAGTGGCTGTGTTTTAAATGGGATTATTAAAGTTGATCTCTATGAATGTCAGAGCCTTAACTTTCAGGCTTTGCATTTTGTATATGGGAAGAAATAAGACAATCCTAGGTAATTAAACCATAGACCCAAAGCCCTTAGGTTTGATGCATTTTATTTTAAAAATAGGCCTTGTTTTTCAGCTTCATCTGCAGTTCTATGTGAAGATTGATAAATCAGTTTTTACTTGTTTTATTAATAAAACGTAATTTGGATATCTTGAGTTGATGGTTTTGTGATTTAGCTGGGTAAACTATCTTTGTAACAGATAAGTTATTTATAAAAATTAAAAAACTTATATTCTAATGTGGATTTTGTGACTTGTTTTCAGTTTGTGGGACAGGAGATAATTTATACATCAGATCATTTAAACATTAATGGAAATCAGAGAAAACTTCTTCTGTAGAGTCTCCTTGTGACATTGTGACATTATGGCATTCAGCTGCATTTCTTGGAGTATTTTTATCAGTTGCCCTAGACTTCTTTTTTCATAGTTTGTGATAGCTTTCCCTTTGATTTCCTTTGGATTTTTCAAAACTTACCCCATTGTTAAAGACAAATGTGATTTATGGGACCATTTAACCTGAAGTAAACACTTCGTTAATATTAGTTCTGTCCCTTGATGTGTAATGCAGTTCATGAGGATGGTGGTGCTTCTCTTGAAGAGAACTTTTATATTTACAGTTTTCAAAAAATTACAAAAACTCAGGTGTTTTTCTCAGGCTGAAAAGAACAAACTAGCATTTGCTGATCTCGCCATGATGCAGTTGTAGAAAGGTCTTCCTTAAGTGATCTTTTAATAGGAAGGAAATACTCTTTGTCAATGAATATGAGGACTGGACATGTTGGTCATTTGGGGTTCTGAGGTAGAGGAACTGGCAGTTCATGTAAACTAGACTTCTCAGGAAAATTTTTATATTAACAAAATGTCAGCCAAATGCCTCCTGTGACAACTAATACTTTAGACAAAGATGTGTGTTACACTGCGGATATTTATGGGAAAAAAAATTTGAAATTTTATTTTTCTTTCAAAATTTTTGTTTAAATGACCAACCTGTGTTGCCTTTGATCTAATATTAATTAACTTTATATTGGGGAAATTATGCAGAAAATCAGCTGCACGGGTAGTCCAAAACTCATTGTTAGCTTTAAACTTATTAAAGCAGCTATAAATAGCAAAACTAGCTGACATGTCACCAGTATTCTCTATCCCAACATAATGTTGACAAGCAATTCTAGTGAGCAAGGATAGGTTTAAGAGGTAAACAGTATGAGATAAAATATTCAGACTGGGCACAGTGGCTCACACCTGTAATCCCAGCACTGTGGGAGGCCAAGGTGGGTGGATCGTTTGAGGCCAGGAGTTTGAGACCAGCCTGACCAACATGGGGAAACCCCATCTACTAAAAATACAAAAATTAGCCAGGCAGCACAGTGAATTGCAGATGATATTACAGCACACGTCTGTAGTCCCAGATCCTCTGGAGGCTAAGCCACAAGAATCGCTTGAACCCAGGAAGTGGAGGTTGCAGTGAGCCGAGACTGCACCACTGCACTCCAGCCTGGGCAACAGCACAGCTCTGTCTCAAAAAAAAAAAAATGAAAAATAAAATATTCAGCCCATGAGTAATGGAAGTTGGCCATATTGCCGTAGAAAATAACGTAGTGGCACCAGGGACTGCTCCAGATTTAATAACTATATGCTGGATATCAGCATAGCTTCCCATATAATATCACAAAGTACTTCTATTTCTGTATGGCAGATGAATATATTTTTGGCTTCAGCTTTTTTGGTGCTTCAATTTTATATCCATTTTACTTGAAATGGCTCAGCTGCATTTTAATATGTATTGTTTCCATCTGAAAATACAATTAGACAACTGAGAGAAAAGGCCTAAGAAAACCAATCTTTTTTTTTTTTTTTAACGAAACAGAGCCTCACGCTATCACCCAGGCTGTAGTGCAGTGGAGCATTCTCGGCTCACTGCAACCTCCGCCTCCCGGGTTCAAGCAGTTATCCTGCCTCAGCCTCCCCAGTAGCTGAGATTATAGGCGCATGCCATCACGCCTGGCTAATTTTTTTAATATTTTTGGTAGAGAAAGGGTTTCACCATGTTGGCCAGGCTGGCCTCAATTCCTGACCTCAAGTGATCCTCATGGCCCAAAATGCTGTGATTTCAGATGTCTTCATGGATTTACCCTGTAATCCTGGCACAGTTCCTTGCTTGTATTGCCTCTCCTTGTGGAACCAAGGTAATTAGATTAATGCTAAACCCACCTCACAGGGGTGTTGTAAGGATTAATGTAAAACTATCATCTGAGCCAACCCCTTCTCTTTGACTAGGAACTGCGTTGTCCTAAAAGTGGGTCGTGTTTTTACATGAATGGGTTTTGAAGTATTTTTCTCTCAACAGTATTAACAGGAAAGTTTGCTATCTATCTGAATTGGTCTAGGCACATCTCAATGGATCAGAATTTGATGTTTCAGTCACTGAGATTGAATTGTCCCCTCAATGTCAAAGGTAGGTAGCTTTGAAAAGATTAAACTTTGGAAGGCTGACCTGAAGATCAGGTATGTTTATATTTCTATTATATGTTCAGCTGTCTAAAGAATGTACATTTTATGATGGAGTATAACAAATTATTTCTCCAGGATAAATAACTTACTGTAGTGTTTGCATGTCTGCATATTTGTTTTAAGCCTAAAATGAACCCAAAGCACACTTCTCTCTAGTGCCTCGCTCTTTACGGATTCCCTTCTTTACTCCCTTCTTCCTCTTCTGAGGGCAGCCTTCCTCTGACGTGACGTGGAACCAATACAGCTTACTGCTCTTATTCCAGAAGTGTTTATTGATCCTCATAGCCGTGAACAAAGACTGCCATATCTTCACCATGGAAATGCTTTCCAGTGGTTTTTGGTTTTGTTCTTTGGAGACAAAGTCTTGCTGCGTTACCTCGGCTGGCCTCTTCTTGGGTTCAAGCTGTCCTCCCACCTTGGCCTTCCAAGTAGCTGGGACTACAGATGCATGCCACTGCACCTGGCTACAGATTTTTTTTTTTTAATTTTCACGTTTGAACTCATCTATGGATTGTTGGTAGGCTTTGTCCCTTTCACACTGTGACCTAATTGATTCCAAGTTCTTACTCTTTCCTTGCACACTGCCGCTAGATTACAGTATATTACAGAAATAACACTAGACCCACGCTCCTGTTCAGAAATCTTTATTATTTCCCCATTGTTCACTGGGCTTACTTGTAACACTTGTTTGTTCCTTACCCGTCTCTTCAGGATCATTACTTTCCAACAGAGCCCTCTTAAAACTAAATTGGTCTGATCACTTCCCTTAATAGGCCTTGCACCTCCCCACCAGTGTACTTTTGTCCATGCCATTTGCCTTGTCTTTGTACTTAAATTTAACTTCCAGTGATCAGATCAAGGGTCACCATCGTGACACCTTTCCAAACTGCACCTTTTCTCGTAGCACTTGCTATATTTTCTGCCTACTGGGCACTCATTGCTACTTTGACCTCTCCACTTAGATACAGACATACATTGTTTTATTGTGTGTCACTTTATTGCACCTCACAGAAGTGTTTTTTACAAATTGAAGGTTTTACAAATTGAGGTAACCTTGCATTGAGCAAATTTATTGGTGCCATTTTTTTCAGCAGCATGTACCTCTGTGTCTTTTGTATTACGTTTTGGTGAGTCTCACAATATTTCAAACTCTCATTACTGTTATATTCGTTATGATTTGTGATCTGTGATCTTTGATGTTATAATTGTTCTGGAGCACCACGAAGCATATCCACGTTAAGGCTTAATTGATATTTGAACCATGTCTGTGTGAGACTTAACCAATACTTGATAATATGTGTTTGTTTTGTTTGTTTTTGGGACGGAGTCTCACTCTGTTGCCAGGCTGGAGTGCAGTGGCGCAATCTCGGTGCACTGCAACCTCCACCTCCTTGGTTCAAGTGATTCTCCTGCCTTGGCCTCCCAAGTAGCTGGGACTACAGGTGTTTGCCACCACGCCCAGCTAAGTTTTTGTATTTTTAGTAGAGACAGGGTTTCGCCGTGTTAGCCAACATCTCCTGACCTCCTGACCTCATGATCTCCTGCCTCAGCCTCCCAAAGTGCTGGGATTACAGGCGTGAGCCACTGTACCCAGCCCATGTGTGTGTTCTGACTGTTCACCAACCAGTCATTCCCCTCTCTTTCTCCCTCTCCTTGGGCCTCCTATTCCCTGAGACACAACAGTATTGAAATTAGGCCAATTAATAACCTGACAGTGGCTTCTAACTTTAAGTGAAAGGAAAAGTCACACATCTTTCACATTAAATCAAAAACTAGAAATGGTTAAGCTTAGTGAGGAAGGCATGTTGAAAGCCAAGATAGCCTGAAAGCTAGGCCTCTTGCACCAAACAGCCATGTTGTGAATGCAAAGGAAAAGTTCTCAAAGGAAATTAGTCGTGCTACTTCAGTGAACACAAGTGATAAGAAAGTGAAGCAGCCTATTGCTGATACGGAGAGTTTTAATCGTCTGGATAGAAAGGCAGACCAGCCACAACATTCCCTTAGGCCAAGGCTTAATCCAGAGAAAGGCCCTAACTCTTCAATTCTATGAGAGAAGTGAGGAAGCTGCAGAAGAAAGTTTGACAATAACAGAGTTTCATGAGATTTACAGAAAGAAGCTATCTTCATGACATAAAAGTGCCAGGTGAAGCAGTAAGTGCCAATGTAGACGCCACATCAAGTTATCCAGAAGATCAAACTAAGATAATGTGGCTACATGAAACAACAGATTTTCCATGTAGATGAAACAGCCTTAAGGTGGAAGAAGGTGTCGAGATGCCATCCAGGACTTTCATAGCTAGAGAAGAGAGATCAATGCCTGGCTTCAAAGGACAGGCTGACTCTCTTGTTAGGGGCTAATGCAGCTGGTGACTTGAAGTTGAAGCCAATGCACATTGACCATTCCAAAAATCCTAGGGCTCTTAAGAGTTATGCTAAATATACGCTCTCTGTGCTCCAGAAATGGAACAACAGAGCCTGGATGGCAGCACATCTGTTTATAACATGGTTTACTGAATTATTTTAAGCCCACTGTTGAGACTTACTGCTCAGGAAAAAAAAAAAAAAAAAATTTTCTTTCAAAATATTACTGTTCACTGACAATGCACTTGGTCACCCAAGAGCTCTGATGGAGATGTACAAGGAGATTACTGTTTTCATGCCAGCTAATGTATCCATTTTGCAGCCTGTGGATGAAGGAATAATTTAGACTTTGAAGTCTTATCACTTAAGAAATACATTTCATAAGGCTGTAGCTGCCATTGATAGTGATTCCTCTAATGGATCTGGACAGAGTAAACTGAAAACCTGGAAAGAATTCCCCATTTTAGATGACATTAAGAACATTCGTGATTCATGGGAGGAGGTCAAAATATCAACACTAATAGGAGTTTGAAAGAAGTTGATTTCAACCCTCATGGATGACTTTGAGGTCTTCAAGACTTCAGTGGAGGAAGTCACCGCAGACGTGGAAATAGCAAGAGAACTAGAATTAACAGTGGAGCGTGAAGATGGGACTGAATTGCTGCACTGTCATGATCAAACTTGAACAAATAAGGAGTTGCTGTTTATGGGTGAGCAAAGAAAGTGGTATCTTGAGATGGAATCTCCTCCTGGCGAAGATGCTGTGAACATTATTGAAATGACAACAAAGGATTTAGGATATTACATGAACTTAGTTAATAAGCAGCCACAGGGTTTGAGAGGATTGATTCCAATTTACTGTGGGTAAAATGCTACCAAACAGCAACACATTCTACAGAGAAATCTTTCATGAAAGAAAGAGTTGCTGCAGCAAGCCTCATTGTTGTCTTATTTTAAGAAATTGCCCCAGTCACCCCATCCTTCAGCAGCCACCACCCTGATCGCTCAGCGACCATCAAGACCCTCCACCAGCAAGAAGATTATGACTTGCTGAAGGCTCAGATGATTGTTAACATTTCTTAGCAGTAAAGTATTTTTAATTAAGGAATGTATATTTTGTTTTTAGACATAATGCTGTTGCACACTTAATAGGCTGCAGTACAGTGTAAACATAATTTTATGTGCACTGGGAAACCAAAAAATTCATGTGACTGTATTGTGATACTCACCTTATTATGGTGGTCTGGAACCAAACCTGCAATATCTCCAAGGTATGACTGTCAGGGCAGGTGTGTCTTTGTGTCCCCATAGCAAATATCTTCATATGTGGCAAAAGGTCAGTAGTTGATGATGATTCTTTTTTTATTTAAGATAGGTTTTCACTATGTTGCCCAGCCAGGACTTGAACTCCTAGGCTCAAACTATCCTCCCACCTCAACCTCCCAAGTAGCTGGGACTACAAACGCGCCCCCCCGCACCCAGACTTGATGATAATGACTCTTACTTAACGTGAAGTCCAAGTTAATTTCTAACATTTTTTCAAGTTAACCAATGTGTACAGCCATTTTGAATGTAGTGTGTATTTTCCCCTAGAACTAGTATTACAAGCAGTAGGTTCCCAGGCCAGCCCACTAATTAGCTGGAATGCTTTGCATTTGAAAAACTGAAATAAGCACAGGCATACTATTGGGATACATAAATGTAACAATGAAACCAAGAAATAATGTTTCTGGTATCTTCCGTGTGGTGCCAGAGGGGGATGAAGAAGTAGAGATCTTTGTGGATATTCTGGAAAATTCAGAAATTGGCATTTCAACCTGAGGCCTCTGTTACATCTAACTTTACTTCAAAGTTTAAAGTTTGCTTTTTCATGGACCTAAATGTTTCAGTGGCTTCTTCTTAGACATAATGAATGTCTTTTTTTTTTCCTCAAAATTGAAGCACAGGGACATGGGAGAATATTTTTCTGGAGAACACTGGTCAAGAGAAAAGGAAAGAAAGAAGAAAATTAAATACAAAGTATGTAATAATCCTGTCTTCTTTCCTAAGAAAGGTGACAAGACAGGCTTCTGACTAAAGGATTAGCAGTGGAGAGCAGAGACTCCACTGGTTATACTCCATTGGGTCTGATAACCAAGACATTGCCTGATGGTGAGTGACATGAAACAAGCCTACATTTTATTATCTGAACTGAAGTCTTAACTACTACCTTTTAGTTTTTAACAGAAGTCTTTCACATGCCCTTTTGCTGAACTGCCAAATTATTTTTGTAATAAAACAGCATACAAGTCTTAGAACACCAATTTGCTAACCCAGACAACCAACCTCTGCTAAGGTAATGAATGAGAAGCAATATATGCAATTTCCATTCCAGTGAATGACAATAGGTGATTTTTGTTATGAAGTATCTCAAAACATGATTATATTCAATATCAAATGACAAAAACACGCAGCAAAGATTTTTAAACTTCCACCTGTATTACTCTATTAACTACAATCTCTTTCCTTTCTACTGCTTATTTTGTTTTGTTTTGTTTTGAGACAGAGTCTAGCTCAGCCACCCAGGCTGGAGTGCAGTGGCGCAATCTTGGCTCACTGCAACCACTGTCTCCCGGGTTCAAGCGATTCTCCCGTCTCAGCCTCCCGAGTGGCTGGGATTACAGGCACCTGCCATCATGCCCTGCTAATTTTTGTATTTTAGTAGAGACAGGGTTTCACCATGTTGGCCAGGCTGGTCTTGAACTCCTGAACTTAGGTGATCTGCCCGCCTCAGCCTCCCAAAGTGCTGGGATTACAGGCGTGAGCCACTGCGCCCAGCATCTACTGTTTATTATTAATATGCTAACAGTTAACAGGTAACTACTGGCTTCACATTACAAGAAACAAGGGGCTCCCAAATTTGGAAACAAGTAAAGAATAAGTAGTACTCACTGAAAACCTTAGGTCAGCTGTCATCTTGTCCCTTTGATTCCAGTTTGTTCTAAGGTAGCGATAGTAATTTATCAGCTCTCAATCTGCAGAATCATCTTTCAAAAATTTCACATTTCAACTTTGCTACTTCCTCCTTTTGCTAGTCTTCCTAATCTTAGCCACATTCTCTCATTTCCTTCACTGCTTTGTACCCTGCTCCCAGCTTAGGCCTGGCACATAGTACGTGGGCAACAAATTTTATGTTATAAATTTGATGACAGGATCTATCTTTATTTTTCTATGATTTTCTACAAATGCTTTTCAATATCACATTCCTGCCATGTCAGTCAGTGTGTTTGATGACATGGGAGACAGTCACCATCTTAGAGCTTATAAAGGAGAAGTAAGCATGCAAGTACAGTCATTATCTGTGGATTCGTTTGTGAATTTGCCTATTCACTAAAAATTTTCATGGCACTTTCATAGTCCTTTGCAGATATGTGTAGAAGAGTGACAAATTTCAGTCACCCAGTGCTCATATTCCCATCTCAGGTCAAGCCACACAATGGTCTGCCTCTTGTGTCAGCTCCTGTACTGTGAACCAAGTGTCCTTTCTGCAGTCTATTTAGTGATACATTTTTTGCATTTTTATTGGTGATTTTGCAGTTTAAAACGCCCTTAACATTGCTGAAATGCTGTCTAGTGTAAGCCCAAGAATGCCAGCATGGGCCTTAGCGAGAAAATACATGTTAGAAAACTGTTCATGCGCAAGTTGTAGCCCCATTGGTTATGAGTTCAATGTTCATTAATAAAGTATCTTTAAACAGAAACACATAAAACAAGGTCATGTATTCATGGGCTGGTGAAAATATCATGGGCAGAGGCTCGTGGGAACCTAACCCTGCATTTCCCCTAGGAGCAAGTCACTGTTCACTCTTTGCTAAATCAGTGTTTGTGGAGACTTTATAGAACATAACTACCACTTATTAATAATGAGATTAACTGTGGGCAGGTGCTATACAAAAAGCTACAAAGTTCAGTGAAGAGAGACAATTTCTCGTGGTTGAGTCAGGGACAGTTAATGAAAAGGAGGCATTTGAGATGAGACTCAAATGGTGGATGAGACTCTGACAGAGGGGGAAACATTCCAGACACAGGAAACAGTGTGAGCTATGGTGGAGTTTAGAAACTCTAGGGGTCGTATAGGGATCTGCAGGTAACCTTGTTTGGCTAAAAGCTGGGGAAGATAAGATGGAAAACATATATTCTGTGGAGGACAAGTAAGAGTGTACTTAATGAAATGGGCGAAAATTAGCCATGAAAAGCTTGGGGATAATTTCCCCAAGAGGAATGAAGAAATCAGTCCATATAAAGACTTAAATGTTGAGAGCAGTTTATGGCCAAAAACTGGAAACCACCCAAATGTTCATCAACAGTGGATGGTAAACAGATGCTGGTGTGTCTACATATTGGAATGCTACTCAGCAGTAAAAAGGAACAAATACCAGCCTGGGCCACATAGTGGGACCTCATCTCTACAAAAAAAAAAAAAAAAGAAGAAGAAGAAGAAGAAAAGAAAAAAAAAATAGCCAGGCATGGGGTACCTGTACACCTGTAGACCCAGCTACTCTGGAGGCTTAGGCAGGAGGATTGCTTAAGAACGGGGAGGTCAAGGCTGCAGTGAGCTGAGATTGCACCACTGCACTCCAGCCTATGTGACAGAGTGAGACCCTGTCTCAAAAAAATTAATAAAAATAATGTTTTTAAAAATCTTTAGGAGACGAAATGTTTACTGTGTTTACATCCATGAGAAAGACCAACGAGGGGAAAAGCAGAACACAAAGCAAGCTACCCACGAGGTACTGCCTTAGTAATGATCAGATGTGAAACAGAACCTCGTCGTATCTAAAGCCAAAGCTACGAGATGCCCTCCTGTGTGATAGTCCATTACCCATACTGTTGCTAACTTCGGTTTTATTTAAAACTCACTTTATACTAGTAATATATATGCCAATTCCTCTATAATATATCACCACATATCTGCATGGTTTTCTTCTCCAAACATAACACTACTGAATTAATGCTAAGAAAGATAACTGCTTGTGGTCACCCTGTGTTAGGAGCATTGTGTCGTCATCATTTTCTTCCAGGGAGCTCGGTGTGACCCACTGACTGTGCAAGTGAATGTTGCCATATGTACACCAAGATCCATGCCATCCTGGTACTTTGGTCTTCCGGTCCTTGCTGAGGATCACTCTTTTGAGGGAGGAAAGAGCTGCCTTGTCCTAGTGGTGCCCACACTCCCATGCAACCACTATTTGATGGTCGATAAAGGGATACCAACGTCAGGGATGGACGTCCTGCAGGCATGGCCTCTGGCCTCCTCACAGCTTGGATTAAAGAGATGTTCTCCAGGGAGCTGCCTACCTCTAGTTCTGTTTTCGAGTATCTTTTCCATTAAAATATTCAGTCATCCCTCGGAATCCACAGAGGTTTTACTCGAGAACCTCCATGGATACCGAACCCTCGGATGCTCAAGTTCCTGATATAAAATGGCGTTGTATTTGCGTATAACCTATGCCCATCCTCCCCTGCGCTTTAAATCAGTTCTAGACTACCTATAATACCTAATACAATGGAAATGCTCTGTAAATAGTTGTTATACTGTATTGGTCTTTATTTTTTGTTTGTTTGTTTTGTTTTGTTTGAGATGGGGTCTTGCTCTGTCACCCAGGCTGCAGTGCAGTAGCATGATCATGGCTCCCTGCAGCTTTAACTTCCCCAGCTCAAGTGATCCTCCCATCTTAGTCTCCCAAGTAGCTGGGACCACAGGTGCACGCTACCACACCAGTTAATTTTTTTATTTTTTGCAGTGGTGCAGTCTCCCTGTGCTGCCCTGGCTGGTCTCGAACCCGTGGCCTCAAGCAATCCTCCCACCTCAGCCTCCCCCAAAGTGCTGGGATTACAGACGTGAGTCACCACACCCAGCTTATATTCTATTATGGTATTTTTTTCCCAATATGTTTGTCTTCCTAATATATTTGATCCACAGATGCAGAACCCGCAGATTCAGAGGGCTGACTGACTGTATGTCCAGTGATTCTCTTTTATATAAAACTAACTCTGGTCACATTCACTATGTAGCATCTTATGCTGCCTAACAAATCCCAGACAACTATCAGACACCTCTGCTTCCCAGAGTTAAGCCTTGATTTAGAAATCTTACTTTTATTTGCTTCACTCAGAGTGCCATCCCATGTGCCAAGCCTGGCCTGGGTTCTGGGGATACCGCAGTGAACAAGACACAAAGACCCCTGTGTTCACCTACCGTCCTGGCTCCCCTGGGCCTGGACTGGCTGTCAGGCCCTGTGCATGCTGAAGACCCTGCCCCATGTGCTGCCATGTGCTTTGAGAGAGGTCTTGCTTTATTTTCATCGTAGATTCCCTCTTTAGTAGCATATGTTCAAATCCAGAAGAATAAATAAAATTCTGAAATGAGAGGGAGGCAGGTGGGGTGGCTCATGCCTATAACCACAACACTGAGAGGCCAAGAAGGGAGGATTGCTTGAGGCCAGGAGTTTGAGACCAGCGTGAGCAGCACCCCGTCTCTACAAAAAAAAAAAAAAAAAATTTAATTAGCCAGGTGTGGTGCTGCACCTGTCGTCCCAGCTGCCCGGGAGGTTGAATGTGGGACGATCCCTTGAGCCTGGGAGTTTGAGGCTGCAGTGAGCCATGATCATGCCACTGCACTCCAGCCTGAGTGATAGACTGAGACCCTGTCTTAATAATAAACAAATAAGAAATAGATGCAAGGGAACTTTACTAAAAAAAACTATAAACCTAAAACCTTAATGCTTTTCCTGGCTTCTGCTTTTTGTGATATAATAAAGAAACTCATTAGTCAAGGGGTGTTGCTAAATGCTAAAAAATAAAAAAAATTTTTTAAAGAAATAAAAATTAGCTTTTAAGTACTTGGTACTGATTTTGCCTGTGATGTTGCTGCTGTTGTTGAGGTGGGGTGGAAAGAGAAATGGGAAGTAACAGCTTTGGGCCACAACTCCCTGAAGGCCGGCGGCTTCTGCTCCAGATACTGCACTAGCAGCGTCTTGCAGTTGTGGTACCTCAGCCACATCTGATGATTTCTTTTTTCTTTGTTTTAGGTTGGATGGATTCCTAAATCTGATCATCTGATCTCTCGCTCTCTGTCTCTCGCGCTCACGCTCTCTCTCTCTCTGTCTCTCTCCCATCTTTAATAGGAAAGGGAGAGTGGAGGGCATCTCAGAAAGATCATTCCTCTCCACGTTAACTGCTGTGTTGGGGAGGGAAGCCGCGCGTCTGGTTTCTTTATTTGGGCTCCACTTTCTTGCTTTCTAAGCACATCACGAGGCTGTCCTTCGGTCAGCTGATCACTGTGGCATGGCCCTTAACTGCTGAATAAACAGAATGGAAGTTAAGCAAAAGAAAAGCACAAATACAGACAGAGGCATAATTACAAGGGAACATTTTCAGTTAAAAACATTGCTCACCGGGAAAAACTTTACAGAGAAAAGTTTAAGCTATTTTCAGCATTCCCTTCAGAAATATTTTCTTACAGGGCTGCTATTTCCATAGTTCAAAAGAAACTATTAGAGCAGAGTATTAAGGTTTCAATTAATTCCAAAAGACAGCACAAATGAGGTCCAGCCAACTTCAAAGTGCCTGATTATTGATCATAGGACATGAGTGCCAAGCAGAGGAAGCAACAGCTTCACTGCAGGGCTTCTGGGCTGCAGGGAGCAGTCGGGGTCCAAGCCCTCCTGCCGTCCTCTCCCAACTCTGTCTCAGAAGAGGCTGTTTGAAAACCAGAGTGAAGCCATCACCTTTGCTGCATGAGAATGAAGTTCTGCCTACAATAGGCACTTCCCCACCACCTCCATTTGCTGCGTTAGGGCATTTACACTTACGTGTGTCCATCTACAAAGCAGACATGAGAAAAATACGCATCAATTACCACCATATAAGTAAGTGCAAACTTCCACCTGTGCTGGGGAAACCAGGAGTGCCCAGTGCGTTTTATACCTGTGGTTCTCAGAGGCCAGACTTCACATCATCCCCAATCCAGAACTGATTTTTTTTTCAGTGATTTGTAGCAAATTTAAAAAAAAAAAAAAAGAACAAAATACTGAATTCTTACAGAGCTAAATTGATTTTTTTTTTTTTTCTGAGGTGGAGTTTCGCTTTTGTCACCCAGGCTGGAGTGCAGTGGCACAATCTCGGCTCATGGCAACCTCCACCTCCTGGGTTCAAGCGATTCTCCTGCCTCCGCCTCCTGAGTAGCTGGGATTACAGGCATGTGCCACCACACCAGG
>NW_012107931.1:630860-641675 GCF_000951045.1 Mandrillus leucophaeus | reverse complement strand
GCACCTGTTTTACAGACACCTAAAGCTACATCGTCAACGTTATATTTTGATAGTTTGACGGTTAATGCTGGTAATGGTGGTTTTCTTCATTGCATAGATGGGAATACAGGTGCCCACCACCATGATCAGGTTGTTTTTGTATTTTTAGTAGAGACAGGGTTTTGCCATGTTGACCAGGCTCCAACTCCTGATCTCAGGTAATCTGCCCGCCTCAGCCTCCCAAAGTACCGGGATTCCAGGCATAAGCCATTGCACCCGGCCAGCTTAACTGATTTTTTAAGGCTTTTATTTGAACATTTTCAAATTTCGTTATAGACCCACACCCCTTGAGAAATGGGCCGGCGATGGATCTTTTACATCCAAAAAACAGCTCAGCTGCAGCAGCCACCGAGGCCTGGCTAGAGGCACAGAGAGAAGGGGTACATGGGGAATGGGAGAAGGAAAGACTAGATGGACAGGCTCCTGGGCTGCTGTGCCAGGCTGAGAAAGGGCTGTGGGAGCCCTCGAGCTGCAGTTGTCTTTATGGGTGACCTGCATCAGCACCCACTGTGCTGGTCCGTGGCTAGAAACAGCCTGCAGGAATCCTGGGCACAGACGTGGTACTGTGTGCCCTACCCACAGGCACGGACACCCTCACTGCCCAGCAGGGGACGGCATCCCCTTCACAGTGACTTCACAGGTCCTGTTCCACACTGCCCTGCCCAGCAGCAGAGATCGAGTGCAGAAGGGGCTTCTACAGGCACAGTTTGCCCAGCTTAGCAGTCGCAGGGAGTGGTATATGAGTAGATTGGACCGAATGGAGTCGCGGGTGGCTGTCCTCGCAGAGCCGTCCCACCAAGAGGCTTGGCATTGGTGCTGGCGGGCTGGGAAGTCAGAGGCAGGAGCAGCTCGGTTGGCCTTGGTGAGCAGGGTCTCGCCTTGAGCCACTTCTCTTTCTACTCAAAGTGGATGGTCAGGGGCACTGCTCGTTCCACCTAGAGAAAAGGTTTCCCCTCCACTGACACTCACAGCCACCCCATGTCACTGGAATGTAGTCACCATGCATTTTCAGCTTGCACCCCCATGCTGAGCTGACCCACCCTTAAACCAAGTTTGGGCTCTGTCCCCCTCCTTAACTGGTTGTATAGGACCCTCCCTGGTGGCCATAGGTGTGAGCTGAGGAAGGGAGTGACAGGAAGTCAGGACCCCCTTCCCGACTCATGCAACCTTGTGCCATCTGATTCTGCTGGGCCTGACCCTCCATGCCCCCCGTGAAATGGACTGATGGTGGGGCCATTCAATTTTACGACTTGTGAATCTGGCAGAACCCAGCTCATAGTAGACACTTCTGGATGCCTGGCCACTTGGTACCCTGTGATCAAGGGCCCGTGACATGCCAGGAGCTACTTTTCAAAAGCAGGCTAATTCTTGGCTATGGATAGCACCGCCTTCTCCAAAGTTCCGAGCTCTGCGCTGGGATTCTCCCACTGAGCTTGCTGTAAGCTCTACCCAGCATCTCTTTCTACCACCTGCACCTTCAGCACCACGAGGTTGGCTGGGCCTTACAGCCCAAGCAACAGGGCTGCTTAGTGGGAGCCTGGACCTGCGAGGGAGCCGCTTCTGCTCCTAAGCCCACGTGAAGCTGACAGTTTTTCATGTCACCTGGTATGTGCACTGCAGAAGTGTTCCTAGGTGTGAAACGTGTTGCCTCCAGAACCCAAAGAGGCCTACCAGGCACTTTGTTTTCTTCTGTGTGATTGTTGATGCAGGATGCAGCAATTTGTCTTTAATTTTGGGGAGCGGATATGCGGGCATGCCCCTAACTTCTGGGCCTCCGAACAACTCGCTGAAGTGGCAGGTCCTTGAATCTTCATGGGGTTTGCCTCCCACCTGCTAGTGGGCCTGCATCTTACCTAGGCTTTGCTCACTCGCCACCTTTAGCTCGTCCTACCTGATGGGCATGCGTGCAGTCATCAGTGCACTGGGCCCTGTGCTGTTCTATGGGAAGGCCACGTAGTTCAGACCGCGCTGGCTTAGATTATGAGGGAGGGCAGTAGAATTAACATAGCCCTGAGGTAAACTGTGAATGAATATTGTTGTCCATCCACATGAATGCAAACTTTCTGATCCTCTCTTCCAATTAGAATAGGAAAGGATACATTTGCCAACTCAAAGGCCTTCTTTGTCCCTCAGGCCTTCTCATTTTGCTTTAACAATACCGTACCCGACGCTACAGTTGACATCAGAGCTTTTATCGGGTTGAGCCTGCAGTCCATGCTGTCTCTCCAAGATCTATCCAGTTTCCACAGGGGCCAGGCCAGTCAGTGAAATGGAGGGAGATATGATGGGACCACCACCTCTTTACTCTTTACATCTTTCCTGGGGTTATTAATCGCCACCATTTCTCCTGGGGTGCAATGGTGTTTTTGATGTATGTTTTCAGCAGGGGATGGGGGTTGGGGGGAGTGGGAATAGAGAATCCCACGGGTCAAGGACCCCAGATAGTGGTGACACCAACTGCCAAATACATCAATTCCAATTGCGCACTCACGGACTGCAGAAATGGTCACAGGTGGGACCGTGGACTCAGCGGACTACTGAGAGCCAAATTGTAGCTGGGATTCCATCTATTACCCCAGCCCCAGTAAGCTACTTCTCCAACAATAGGGTCCCAGAGTTACTCGGGGCCATGCATGTCAGTGTCAGTGCAGACCCTGTGTCCACCAGTCCTCAAAATGTCTGGGCATTGCCCCTTCCCAGCATCCAGCCACCTGAGTCAATGGCCACGGTTCCCTTTGAGGGAGGGTTCGAGGGCTCAGTATGGGATGCATGTGACACAGTGTTATGAGATCCTCCTTCCTAGAAATGTGGCCACCTCCTCAGTTAATTGGTCCCAGATCTGAAAATAGACGCTGGTGCATGACCGAGGAAAGGCTCATGACTTTATTTGGGCAGCTGCAGCTGCCCTGAGCTTTCTGCTCTTCCACTTTTGCCTTTTTCTGGTTGTAGGTGTTAAGCAGCATCCCACTGGCCACCCGTCCATGTGGCCTCTAGGGTCACCATGCTGTGATAACCACCTCCACCACTCCCATCTTGCTGCTCTCCAGGGTCACTGCAGCCTGATGTCAGGCTGCCACAGCTCCTTTACACCATGGGGTGGGGCATGACCGTGAATGAGCACAGCTCTGCAACCATCCCTTCTACCACCAAGCCTGGGCTGCAGAGGAAGCCACTACAGATCACCCCAGTGACATCAGTGTCCCTCTCATCAGGGCATTCCTGACACCCTCAGTGTGCCCCAGGGCCCTCTCTGGAACACAACTTGGGGTCTTCTGGTCTCAGTAAGATGATTTACAGCATGACCACTCAACTAAGGTTCTTTTTTTTTTTTAATTCTGCCTCACTCTATTGTCAAGGCTGTAGTGCCGTGGCACAGTCATAGCTCACTGCAGCCTCAAATTCCCAGACTCAAGCAATCCTCCCTCCTCAGCCTCCCTAAGTGCTGGGATTACAGGTGTGAGCCCCCTCAGGCTCTTTATTCCTTCCTGTCTATCTGTTAGAGCCACGTGGGCATTGTCGCTTCGCTCTGTGTTGACTGTCACACGTCCAGGCTCCCAACAGCACAAAGCAGGAGTTTTCCCCAACCTCTGGAGTCCTTGCCAGGGTGTTAAATCCTGTGTCCCCCAAGTACACCCCCAAACTGATGGATTCTTGCTTATCCAATCTTATATTCTGGCCTCCTTGATCAAGCCCCCTCAAAATGCAATCTCAGAGGTGCTCTCCTGACTCCTGCAGGCACATGCTGGCCAACCCCTCAGATCCTTTAGAGGACAATTGCTGTCCTCCCTGGGCAGCTGCAGGTGTGTGCTGGGATTGAAGCCTGTCTGCAGTTTGGCAGCCAGGAGAGGAGGTGACTGCAGCTCCTAAGGAGGCACCTGTGGCTGGGCAGAGGCCTCTGCAGTGTCTCCCAGCACAAGGCACCTCTCACTAGGGAAGGGTGGGCCAAATCTGCAAGCTCCGGGGGCTCTAGGGGTCTGCAAAGCCCATGTCCTGGGAGGCATCTATGTATATGCTCCCATCCCATGCTTGCAAGCTGTGTTTTCCCAGCCAGATGAATGACCTCAGCACAACACAGCTGCCTTGACTGAGTATTTAAACATCCCCAAAGTCCTGGGACTATCAGATCCTCAATCCACTGGTCAGCTGCGTCAGCTCTTTCACTACAGGAGACAAAAGCCTCCTCAGAAGCTACAGAGAGGCCACTGGCTCTCACACCTAGCCTCAGACTGCTCATTTGCTCTATTATCCTTCCCGGGGACTCAATACAGCTCAGCAGTCACAGCAACTCCACTCTCCCTGCAGCCGCTGTGCCCCCCCATGTATTTCAAATATCTCCATAGCCTGATCATGGCCTAAACTGTATTCTGCCTGGGCAGTAGGAAGAAAGGGCTTCATAAGGGCACAGGATAGCATTGGCTGGATGGCTATTCCTACGAATGCTCTGGATCCAGAGAAAGCTGTAAAAGTAGCCGTGATGTCTGAAAAGAAGAGATTTTTGGGCAAGTCATTTACCCCTGCCTGCCTTCGTGTTCTCATCTTAAACCCTACTTTGTGATTGGCTGCAAGGATGAAATGGTAATGTATGGAAGTCACTGGGCACAATGCCTGTGATGGGGGAGCACTCAAACAGCAGCAGGGGGAAGCTGGCTCCGGGGTCCTCCTCCTTCCCCATCCTCCCTAATGCAAACAAGCCAGGACTCATTGCTCATTACCATATCACGTGTCTGCTAAGAAACGCTCTTCCTGATTTACCATCATCCTCACTCTTCTTGTCAGGATCCAGAAAGCTGTAAAGAGGGCTTCAGTGACATCTATAGGAGTCTCATTCTTTTAAAAATTCAAAGCACGTAATGGCTAATGGTAGCATTTATAAAATCTGAGTAGTAGACGCATAGGTATATGTTATGACATTTTCTGCACTTCTATATGTTTAAAAACTTTTTTTAAAGAAAGTATGGGGGGCAAAAAGACAATTTACATAATCCAGAGGGAATTTCACAGAACTCACTGTGGGGACGAAGCCATGGGCAGGTGAGGGCAGAACGACCAGGAGGTTTGGTGAGAAAGTGGACAGAGGGGGAATCGGGAGTGTCGCCCGCAACTGGTGGGGGTGGCCAGGTGGATGACTGTGGCATTCATGGATTTAGGGAACACAGAGAGCAGTGGGTACATGGGAGCAGCACAATGCCAGGGGGACATCCAATAGAGCCATCAGGGGCAGCGGGCCCCTGAGGTGTGTTCCCAGAGAGAGGCAGCCACCTGTCAGTGATGGTTCAAGCACAGAGTAAAATGGCCAGTGGGAGGGGGCCAGACAAAAAGAGCCGCGCCGCGCCGGCACTCACAGCCAGGCAGAGCAGCAGAAAGCGCTGGAAACAGGAGAATTGGAAGCATCGCTACATCAAAACAGCCGAATTTAAAAAAGCAAACAGAGGAAAAGGTTCACAACAAATAAAACAGACAAAAGATTGCTATTCTGAATAGTTACAGTGTTCTTACCATGAATAAATTAAAAACACCAAGATTCTGATCACCAAGCAGGTAAAATACTTGAATAGATGATTCACCAAAGAGGAATTAAACGTGTTAATAATCCTATGGGGGAAAAGAGTTAAAGAAATGAACCTGAAGCTTTTCACTTACCACGTTGCTGGTGTGGTGCTGATGACAGTAATTTGGGGGATTGTTTTTAATGAAGTCTTGCTGGTGAAGAAGTGATGACGTGCATTGCTGGTGATGGTGATGGTATACGATTGCACGGCTTTCACAAAAGCAGCTTGAGAACAGGCGTCAGAGGCCTAAAAATATCCCATACTTTGCTTGCATCTAATTGGGTCAATTTATGCCAAAGGTATTTTTATTTATAATAGCAAAAAAGGAGACATAATGTGCAATAAGTTTAGTCTCTCCACTGCAGAAAATGTAGTTCCCACAGATCATCCTTACAGAGTTTATAGTAAGATGAGGAAATGCTCACGTTATTATAAAGAGACAGTTTCACTCTTTTCGCCCAGGCTGGAGTGAAGAGGCACGGTCTCTGCTCACTGTAACTTCCACCCCTCACCAGGTTCAAGCGATTCTCCTGCCTTAGCCTCCCAAGTAGCTAGGATTATAGGCGCCCGCTACTATGCCTGGCTAATTTTTGTATTTTTAGTAGAGACGGGGTTTCGCCATGTTGCCCAGACTGGTCTCGAACTCCTGACCACAAGTGATCCACCCACCTCGGCCTCCCAAAGTGCTGGATTACAGCTGTGAGCCACCACGCCCGGCCATAATATTATTTTTAAAAACAGAATTTTTTTGATCAGTGCTAAAGGAGAAAATGAACTGGCTTATCCCATATGCAAAGATGAAAGAGAAAAATGTAATGATCTCAATAGATTTAGATAAAGTATTCAGGGAATTCAAAGTTTATTCACACACACAAAATACACCAATAACAGACTGTGAAGAAAAAAGAACCCGTTCATAATAACAATAGTGGTAGAAATCTACGTGGTACTCAGAAATAATTTTAATAAAGTATGCACTTGTACATTTGTAAGGAAAATTACAAATCCTGATTAAAAGAAATAAAATATTAATGCAAACATGGCAAGGTGTTAAAATTCAAGTCAGGCAGCCACTTTGGGAGGCTGAGGCAAGAGGACTACTTGAGCTCAGCAGTTTGAGACAGGCCTGGGCAACATGGCCAAAAATACAAAAAAATCAGCCAGGTGTGGTGGTGCACACCTGTGGCCCCAGCTACTCGGGAGGCTGAGCAGGAGAATCACTTGAACCTGGAAGACAGAGGCTGCAGTGAGCCAAGATCACGCCACAGCACTCCAGCCTGGGCAACAGAGTAAGACCCTGTCTCAAAAAAAAAAAAAAATCAGGCATTTGTTACAATAGTCATATGTACACTAATTTTATGTATGTTCCAAATAGTTTCTTATGAATTTTAAATGAAAATGTATTTAATTTGCCGTAGCTGTTACATCTTCCATCACAAAGAGCTGTAACTGCCAGGGTGCAAGTGCCGGTGCTTTTTCCTGTATTTTATCATCATCATCCTCAGCTGTTCACTGGCTGCTGACCTGGGGCTCCGAGCTGCTAGGCCTGTGGGAACCCCATGACACGGGAGAGAGCCAGTGGTAGTTCCACCGCGAGCAGGTTCAGAATAGTCGCCAATCCAGGTCAATGCTTGTTGTGCTACAACGGCGCCACCTACTGGTCGGTTCTGGTTCTGACATGCGTCCCCGGGTCTGAAGGGACACCACCATTGGGTATTGGGTATTGGGTAGTCTGTTTCTACCCACTCTGTGTAAAGAGAATAAAGGATTCAGGACTGGAGCGGATTACAGTTGCTCAGCTCCTTTCTCAGTTAGCTGAAGCAGACCAATGCCTTCCCCTCCAGAGAATTTCGATTGTGCTTTTCCTCCCGCCTTGCAGAGGTTAAAGGAGTGGAGTCCTATGTTCTGGAGGGCTCCCTCCCGGCATCCTTGCCAACACCACGGCAATGTTTGAAGCTCTTTAAAAATCATGCCTCAAACCCACATTTGAAGTGAGATTTGAGGGGGAGAACTATTTCTGTAGTAGGATAGGAAAAAACCGCATGAAATGAGAACATACTTTTTTCCGTTTCAAAGCAAGTTGGTCAGCGATGCTATGTAAATGTGTTGGGGTGGTTTTTAGAAATCATGGAATGTTAGGGCTGGACTAGACCTTAGAGATATGTTACTAATTCCCCACGAGGCATTTGAATATCGAAATGTCCAAGAATGTAAGTGTGAAACTAAGAACAAAATTGACCCAATAATACTATATACTAAAGTTACTAAATTTTACTAAATATACTAAAATACTAAATACTAGTATTTCTAGCACTACATACATGTGTTCCCACACCATGTGATGAGGCGTACCTTTCTCCTTCCATGCTGTTTATCAATTCTCTACATCTGCACAACAGCAGACCACTAACGAAGCTGACTGCTTACTTGTATTGATGGTGAAATCATCAACAGCCTGAGTACTTTGTGCTTCAGAATTACTGAAAATCAGGCCAGGCACAGTGGCTCAAACTTGTAATCCCAGCACTTTGGGAGGCCGAGGTGGGAGGATCACCCGAAGTCAGGAGTTCAAAACCAGCCTGGGCAACATGGCAAAACCTTGTCTCTACTAAAAATACAAAAATTAACCAGGCGTTGTAGCACATGCTTGTAATCCCAGATACTCGGGAGGCTGAGACAGGATAATCACTTGAACCTGGAAGACAGAGGTTGCAGTGAGCCAAGATGATGCCACTGCACTCTAGCCTGGGCGACACAGTGAAACTCTGTCTCAAAGTAAAATAAAACAAAATAAATAATAAAATAAACATTAAAATAAATTACTGAAAATCTATATCTTCATGGAGCAATATTTGTGTCACAGAGGCTACAGAGAATCCGCTAGTCACTTCCTTCAATTAGTTTTATGATTTACTTGGATAACAATGTAATGATCATTGCCAGCATTTTGTGCTGTAAGCTGTCAAGCACTGCACTTGGGGCTCTAGTTACAGTAGCTCATTTAGTCTTCCTGATGATCCAATATGTCAGATACTCTTTGCACCCTTTTTACTAATGAAAAACTTGAGGTTCAGAGAAGCTAAGATACTTTCCTAAGGACACACAGCAAATGGTAGGAGGTAGAGCTGATATCAGCAGCTAGGCTGCCTGAGGCCAAGGCGGGCTTACTTAGCCACAAAGCAGCAGGTAGCAAAGAAGCCCTGTCCCAACACTGCCCACAGGTGTACTGGAGAGATCCCTGGATTGGTCCCTGTCCTTCACAGTTGGAACCCAATACCCATCAGCTGAAGGACTCAGACAAGTCACCCCATGAGCCTCAGTTTATCCATAAAATGGAACTTAAAACCTACCTCACAGCATATTAATGGTACTTTCACCGTTAATATGAAAAGTACATAATACAGTACATGGAAATGTACATAATACAGTAAAGTACATAATACAGTAAATGGAAATTTGCTTGATGAATGCCAACATGCCACACAAATGTAAGTTGTCTGTATTACAATATCTTTCCCTCCTAGTTTTAGTTAACCATTTTTGGAAGCTTGTTTTTTGCAATGACTATCCTTACTCAGCAAAGCTTCTGAAATGTTCCTTAATTATGGTCTTATGAAATGTTTGTTTGTGTGCACACTGTGTGACCATCTAGCAAGTCAGTCATTCTCAGCTACTCTTTAAAAGTCAAAAAATAAAAGATGTTGGCAATGTTGCAGAGAAGAGAACGCTCATACACTGTTGGTGGGAATGTAAATTATTCAGCCCCAGTGGAAAGCAGTTGGGAGATTTCTCAAAGAACTAAAAATACAACCACCATTCACCCCAGCAATCCCATTCCTGGGTATGTACCGAAAGGAAAATACATTATTCTACCAAAAATACATCTGCACTCACATGTTGATTGCAGCACTGTCCACAACAGCAAAGCCGTGGAATCCACCTAGGTGCCCATCAGTGGAGGACTGGATAAAGAAAACGGGGCTTCTCTTTGCAGCAACGTGGACGCAGCTGCAGAACATTACGCTAAGTGAATTATCACAGAAACAGAAAACCACTTACACGTGGGAGTGAAACGATAGGTATACACAGACATAAAGATGTAAACAATTGGCCGGGCGGGGTAGCTCACGCCTGTAATCCAAGCACTTTGGGAAGCCGAGGCAGGATGGCTTCAGGCCAGGAGTTTGAGACCAGCCTGGGCGACATAGTGAGACCCTGTTCCTACAAAACATAAAAATAAAAAATGTGACTCACGCCTGTAATCCCAGCATTTTGGGAGGCCAAGGCGGGCGGATCGCCTGAGATCAGGAGTTTGAGACCAGCCTGACCAACGTGGAGAAACCCCATCTCTACTAAAAATACAAAATTAGCCAGGTGTGGTGGCGCATGCCTGTAATCCCAGCTACTCAGGAGGCTGAGGCAGGAGAATCACTTGAACCTGGGAGGCAGAGGTTGTAGTGAGCCGAGATTGCACCATTGCACTCCAGCCTGGGCAGCAAGAGCGAAACTCCGTCTCAAAAAAAAAAAAAAAAAAAAAAAAAAAGTCATTCTTAACTCATTTTTACCAAATATAATGTTTAAAAAAAAAAAAAAAGATGTGTCCTGACTCTCAGTTTTATGAGCCATTCTGAATGGGTGCCATGATGTGGAGCCAGATTAAGATGGGGATTAATGGAAAAGATTTGGGTGTTTACTTCATATTTTTCCCATTAACATTCAATCGTCTTTTCTTGTAAACTTTTAAGAAAAAATTAAGTAGCTCCATTAATGAATAAAATGATGTTATTGGTCCACTAAGAGGATGTGAGTATGGAAAGTGAGGTGCGATAAAACTGACAGATGAAATATCTGGCAGATGAAATAATACACATGATTTTTGTAACTGATACAGTGTAAAATAAAAGCAAGACATGTATTCTTGTGTGATTTTTGTTTTTTTGTTTTTTGTTTGTTTTGAGACGGAGTCTCACTCTGTTGCCGAGGCTGGAGGGCAGTGGTGCAATCTCGGCTCACTGCAAACTCCACCTCCTAGGTTCAAGTGATTCTCCCGCCTCAGCCTCCTGAGTAGCTGAGACTACAGCTGCCACCATCCCAGCAAATTTTTTTTTTTTTTTTTTTTTTTGGCCAGGCTAGTCTTGAACTCCTGACCTTAGGTAATCCACCCGCCTTGGCCTCCCAAAGTGCTGGGATTACAGGCATGAGCCACCGCACCGGCCTTTTTGGTAGC
>NW_012107931.1:617314-630785 GCF_000951045.1 Mandrillus leucophaeus | reverse complement strand
ATTCTCCCGCCTCAGCCTCCTGAGTAGCTGAGACTACAGCTGCCACCATCCCAGCAAATTTTTTTTTTTTTTTTTTTTTTTTGGCCAGGCTAGTCTCGAACTCCTGACCTCAGGTGATCCACACACCTCGGCCTCCCAAAGTGCAGGGATTACAGGCGTAAGCCACCGCGCCCAGCTTCTTGTTGTCATTATGACAGGCTGCTGAGGGTTCTCTGGACGTGGGAGAAGGTCCAGTGCCGCAGGGTGGGAAGCCCACAAGGCGCTCCAACCTTAGCCCCAGGAAATGGAGACAGAGAAGACAGAGCTGCCTCCTCACTCCTGCGCGTGGATCCAAGAAAGGTCTTCTTCCCCCCAGATCATGCCTCCTACGCTGTCTTTATTGAGAGCAGGTTTTGACAAGGACATGAAGGAGGACGGTGGAGAGAGAATGGGGTCAACCAAGGGCCCTAAGTGATTGTCCCACATCAGTCTCTTACCCTGGGCTGGTGGTGACTTACCCCTTGACAACTTACCTGCCTCTGAAGGTCATGACGTGACCAGAGCAGGGAGATGATAGACTCAGCAGTGACAGTCAACTCCCCAGAGGTGACAATAGGGGTTGGGGAAGGCCGGTGGCAATGGGCGCAGGGCTGGCCTGTGCTGTGGACTCTTCCCAGGACCTTGGTGCAGCCAGCTGCCTCATCGCAGGCCCAAAGCTCTGCCATCTGGCTTCTTGTGATTTCTATTTCGAGGCTCACAGCAAGACCGTCCTCCCCACTCCTCCAGATGTTCCTGTCTCTGCGGACACTGGAGCAGAGGAGGGTGAGAGCCAGTGCTCAGAGCTTCCCAGCCATTTGCCTTCAGGGCCCATGGGCTTGTGAGGAGTCAGGGTGACCCTCATCCAGTTTGCCCGGGACTGACGGGTCCCCCAGGATGCAGGACTTTCAGTGCTAACACTGGGATGGTTCTGGGCAAGCTGAGTGATGGGTCACCAAGGATTCCCAGGATTCCAAGTGGCTCCGGGCTCTTTGTCTCCCTCCATTTGGAGACTGTGTCCGTCCTGCACCCACAAAAGCGTTCAAAATGGATGGGCACTTCAGTTGAATCCATATGTCTGCACCCACAAAAGCGTTCAGTGGCCTCATGGCCCAGGGGCTCTGTGACTGGGTCAGCTGCAACTTGGGATCCCTGATATTTTCTCCCTGGGGCAAGAGTGATGGGTGCTTGGCCTCCACTGTCACAGCCTTTGATGTGATAACAGCGCTGTCATGGGCCACAACCCCCAGTGTGGGCTGAAAACAGCCACAAGCCTGCCTGGACTCGCAGCCACACTGAGATTAGTGCCAGCGAAGTGCCCTCTGTAGGTGGGACAACTGTGCACCCTCGACTCACTCTGCAAGGAGCATAATGACGGCCCTGAGGTGCCAGGGCCTGGGGTCGCGGAGCTCCCATAGCCGAGGATAGTGCTGTTATCACATCATGCCCAGCACTACCATGCCCACCTAATTTTTTTATTTTTAGTAGAGACAGGGTTTCACCATGTTGCCCAGGCTGGTCTTGAACTCCTGGCCTCTACAAGGCCTTTACAAGTGATCCACCCGCCTCGGCCTCCCAAAGTGCTGGGATTACAGGTGTGAACCACCGCTGAGCTATCACTTCCGGCCAGACACCACATTTTTTTTTTATCTACTCATCGGTTGATGGGCACTTCGGTTGAATCCATATGTCTGCAATTGTAAATTGTGTTGCAATAAACATATGCATGCAGATGTCTTTTTTTAATTAGTATTTAATGACTGAATTTCCTTTGGGTAGATACTTAGTAGTGGAATTGCTCGATTGAATGGTAGATCTACTTTTAGTTCTTCGAGAAATCTCTATACTGCTTTCCTTAGAGGTTGTGTTAATTTACATTCTCACCAGCAGGGTACGGGCATTCTTTTTCTACCACATTCGTGCCAACATCTATCATTTTTTGACTTTTCGGTAATGGCTATTCTGGCTGGGGTAAAGTGGTATTTCGCTGTGGTTTTAATTTGCATTTCCCTGATGATTAGTGATATTGAACATTTTTTCATACATTTGTTGGTTATTTGCATATCTTTTTTGAAAAATGTCTGTTCATGCCATTTGCCTACTTTTGTAATGTGATTATTTGGGGTTTTTTCTTGCTGATTTGTTTTAGTTCCTCGTAGATTCTAAATATTAGTGCTTTATCAGAGGCATAGCTTGCAAATATTTTCTCCCATTCTGTAGGTTGTCTGTTTCCTCTGTTGATAATTTCTTTTGTTGGGCAGCTTTTTAGTTTAATTAGGTCCCATTTATTTTTGTTGTTATTGTTGTTGCATTTGCTTTTGGGGTCTTAGTCCTAAATTCTTTGTCTAGGCCTGTTCAGAAGAGTTTTTCCTAGGTTTTCTTCTAGAATTTTTATGGTTGCAGGTCTTAGATTTAAGTCTTTCATCCATGTTGAGTTGATTTATGTATACAGTGAGAGATGGGGATCCAGATGGGGATCTACACGTAGCAATCCGATTTTCCCAGCAGCATTTATTGAATAGGATATCCTTTCCCTAGTGTGTGTTTTTGTGTGCTTTTTGAAGATTAGTTGGATATAAGTATTTGGCTTTATTTCTGGATTCTCTATTCTGTCACATTGGTCTTATGTGTCTATTTCTGTATCAGTACCATGCTGTTTTAGTTACTATAGTCTTATAATATATAATTTGAAGTTGGGTAATGTAATGCCACCAGATTTGTTCTTTTTGCTTAGGATTGCTTTAGCTATATGTGCTCTTTTTTGGTTCCATGTGAATATTTTAGGTTGAGGGTTTTTCTAATTCTGTAAAAAATGACCTTGGTATTTTGACAGGAATTGTATTGAATCTACATATTGCTTTGGGCAGTATGGTCATTTTCACATTGATTCTTCTAATTCATGAGCATGGAATGTTTTTCCATTTGGTTATGTCATCTATGATTTCTTTCATCTACTTGCTTTCATGGTTCTCCTTGTAGAGACCTTTCATCTCTTTGGTTAAGTATATTCCTAGGGTTTTTGTTTGTTTGTTTGTTTTGTTTTGTTTTTTTGAGACAGAGTTTCGCCCTTATTGCCCAGGCTAGAGTGCAACGGCACGATCTTGGCTCACCACAACCTCTGCCTCCAAGGTTCAAGCGATTCTTCTGCCTCAGCCTCCCCAGTAGCTGCGGTTACAGGTATGCACCACCACGCCCAGCTAATTTTGTATTTTTAGTACAGACGGGGTTTCTCCATGTTGGTCAAGCTGGTCTTGAACTCCTGACCTTAGGTAATCCACCCGCCTTGGCCTCCCAAAGTGCTGGGATTACAGGCATGAGCCACCGCACCGGCCTTTTTGGTAGCTATTATAAAAGGAACTGAGTTCTTGATTTGACTCTCAACTTGGTTATTGTTGGTGTATAGCAGTGCTACTCATTTGTGTACATTGATTTTGTAACCTGAGAATTTGTTTATCAAATCTAGGTGTCTTTTGGATGAGTCTTTGGGATTTTCTAGGTATAAGGTCATATCATGGCAGAGATAGTTTGACTTCTTCTTTTACAATCTGGATGCCCTTTATTTCTTTCTCTTGCCTGATTTCTCTGGCTAGGACTTTCAGTACTGCGTTGAATAGAAGTAGTAAAAGTGGGCATTCAGGTCTTGTTCCAGTTCTTCGGGGGAATGTTTTCAACTTTCCCCCATTCAGAAGGATGTTGGCGGTGGGTTTGTTGTATGTGGCATTTATTATTTTGAGCTATGTTCCTTCTATGCCTAGTTTGTTGAGAGTTTTTATCATAAAGTGATGCTGAATTTTATGGAATACTTTTTCTGTATCTATTGAGATAATCGTATGGTTTTGTTTTTAATTCTGTTTATGTGGTGAATCACACTTATTGACTTGTGTATGTTGAACTATCCCTGCATCCCTGGGATGGAACCCACTTAATCATGGTAAATTATCTTTTTGATGTGCTGTTGGATTCACTTTGCTAGAACTTTGTTGAGGATTCTTGTATCTGTGTTCATCAAAGATATTGGTCTGTGGTTTTCTTTGCTGTGTTTTTTCCTGGCTTTGTTATCAGGTGATATAATTGGCTTCATAGAATGAGTTAGGGAGGGTTTCCTCCTTAATCTTTTGGAATTGTTTCTGTAGGATTGATAGCAATTCTTCTTGGAATATCTAGTAGGATTTGGCTATGATTCCACTGGGTCCTGGGCTTTTTGATGTTGGGAGATTTTTTATTACTCATTCAATCTCACTGCTTGCTATTGGTCTGTTCAAGATTTATATTTCTTCCCGATTCAAGCTGGGTGGAGGTGGGATTTGGGGTTAATTTTGTTTTGTTTTGCTGAGGTCAGTGGGAAGAGTCAGCTCAGAAGCTGAAAAGCAGCCTGGAATCCCAGTCCACCAACCCCTTGCTTTTCCCCCATCTAGCCCAGCCTCAGTTTATTCTCCCAGCAAAAGAAAGAAACCAAAGCACTACTGGCAGATCTTCACAGGTTTATGTGTGGGTTTGAGGCCTGAGCCAACTAAGCACATATTTTGAACATCCCACTTTTCAACAATGAAAAATTATTTCTCATTTCCTTTCTGCTAATTAACAAGATTCCAGCATCTATTTCTGTAACAGTTATTAGGCTCTCAGGTCCCTCCTCTGGAGAGAGAAACCCCAATTAGGGGCCTTCAAATGCTAACCAAACCACCTTTCATGCAGATTAGAGTACTTTTTTTTTTTTTTTAGACGGAATTTTGTTCTTGTTGCCCAGGCTGGAGTGCAATGGCACAATCTCAGCTCACTGCAACCTCTGCCTCTGGGATTCAAGAGATTCTCCTGCCTCAGCCTCCCGAGTAGTTGGCCACCACATCTGGCTAATTTTGCATTTTTAGTAGAAACAGGGTTTCTCCATGTTGGTCAGGCTGGTCTCAAACTCCTGACCTCAGGTGATCTGCTCGCCTCTGCCTCCCAAAGTGTTGGGATTACCAGCGTGAGCCACCACACCGGCCCCTAGAGTTACTTATAAATGCGTTCATACTACTATTTACACTGAAATCTTTTTAGCCTAAGTAACCATAAAGATAACACAAAACCAACCTTTGGCAAGTTGCTTCCAGCACCTCAGTTTTCTGTTCTATGAGACAGAATTAATGGTGCGCATCCCAAAGGCTGTTGTGAGGGTCCCAGGGTGATTCAGAAACAGGGTAGAAGGAATGTGCACAATGAACCCAAGCTTTGTTTTGAACCAGAAGGTGAGCTCTGTGACAGCAGGATTTTCCCCAGGTCCTAGAACGGAGGGCATGGATCGGGGCCTCAAATAGCGTGCTGGATAAATGAATGAATGAACCAGGACATTTTTTCAGAAATCCCTAAACTGACAGAAAGACCCCAGGGCCACAAGCTCCCCCTGTGCCTTGAGCAAGTGACTCGGCCTCCTCGGACAGGCGTCCCCTCAGGACCTCTGAGTTTCCTCCAGACTCTACCCCACAGTGAACAGACCAAGCCACACACAAAAGTACACAGGCCCAAAGAAGGAGGCCCAGGATTGCTCAGGGTCCCTAACCTGCCCCAGGAGCCCTCCTTCCTTGCACACCAGCCCAGCTGCCCACAGGTGCTGCAGGCGCCAGCTGCACTCGCACACTCTGGAAGGAGGCTGCTAGTCAGAATTAATAATAATAGTAATTCATCCGCTCTTCCTCAACCCCTCAGCTGTGGAGGGCCAGGAGCCCAAAAGGAGGTGGGAAGAGGCCAGGCGGCGGGAGGCAGGGCAGAGCGAGTCATGCAGCTCTGGGGACTCTCTCGGGGGATTCTCAATGAGGATTGTGGGCCAAGGAATATGAATGACACGGCCCAGGGCGTCCAAAGGATAACTGCCATTCTGTATGAAATATGAGTCTGAGCCCCTCCCAGGCTGTGAACCCTGATGGCAGGGGCCATGCGGTCAGGTCTTACAGCGGAAGAAATGGGAAACCTCTTGCCACTGAGGTTCCTAAATCACTCTGGGTAAATAAGCAAAGGAAAACCTCCCCACGACCCCAGGCAGAGCTTTGACAACAAATCAAAGGTCAGCAAAGCCATAAATCTACTGCCTTTGCCACAAACAGATCATGAAGAGCTATTTTGAAAATGACTGGGCCAAAAAAATTCCCTGGAGCCGAATCAGCTCAAAGAGCTCAAACAGAGAACGGGAAAATCTTCCCCCTCTTTCCCAAGAGACCAGACCATGAGGCCTCAGAGCCAAGCACCCACAGTGAGGGCTGCCTCCTTGCACTGATGAGAGCACAGTCCCTAATGCCCGACCCAGGACCGTGTTCGCAACCTTGGGGGCTGCAGACTGACAGGTCTTCCCCCAATAGCCACTGCAGCCTGCAGCTGGCGGCTTCCTACAGGAGCCCCCCAAGATTCTTCACTCCCCGCCCCAGAAGCGAGGGCCCGCACAGGGTTTTCTAGCAGGGCAACCAGGCACGCTGCTCACCTGGACTGTGCGCGTGGGTTCAGCTCTGACAGCCCTGGTGCTAGCCAGGGACCTGGTCCACGAGAATTTTCTTTCCATGAAATATGTACACATGCCTGTATGTGTGGAAAACGGCCTGAAAGGATCCACACTAGTATTATCAGATGTCACTGCAAGATCCCTGAATTTTACAATGGCTACATTCTGTACAATAATTTTTTACAAAGATGACTGAATTTTCTGAATAATGAATGTGTGTGTTATACTTTTAAATATAGCACTGTTTGGTAAAATTTTTTTCATGTTACCAAAGTTATTAAATACAGAGATTTAGAAAAATAGAAAAATAGAAAAATAGAAACCAAAATGGGGAGAAGATCACCTGTATTAAAAAGAAGATCTTTTTAATAAAAAAAGATTATATAGGACATTCTTTTCTTTTCTTTTCTTTTTTGAAACAGAGTTTCGCTCTTGTTGCCCAGGCTGGAGTGCAATGGCACGATCTCAGCTCACCACAACTTCTGTTTCCCAGGTTCAAGCAATTCTCCTGCCTCAACCTTCTGAGTAGCTGGGATTACAGGTGCATGCTACCACACCAGCTAATGTTTGTATTTTTAGTAGAGGCAGGCTTTCTCCATGTTGGTCAGGCTGGTCTCAGACTCCCAACCTCAGGTGATCTGCCCGCCTCAGCCCCCCAAGTGCTGGGATTACAGGCATGAGCCACTGTGCTCGGCTGGGACATTCTCGTTTATAACCTACTTCGCTGCTTCACAACACGTGCTCAACACTTTCTAGCTCATGAGCATCCTTTGCAATATCATTTTAATGCCCTGTGGTATTCCAGTCAGTGGATGTACCATGCTTCATTTAACTCATTCTTTCCTTCAGGATTTTCAATCAGCAAGTGTTTCTCTCTAGGCTTCCACAGGCAGATTGTCATGAGTGCTATTCTCCAAATATGTCAACCACGTGCAAACGGTGGGATCATGCTTTCTTGTCCCTAGAAGTTAGGTGTTGCCATGTGACTTGTTTGGGCCAGTGAAACGGAAGCAGCAATGACATCTGGACAGAAGCTTCAGGGTCCAGTGCACATTTCTGAACATTCTCTTTCCTGGAGGTAACTCACTGTGAGGCTGGGGGCAGAAGCGGCTTCCACCCAGGTCTCTGCATGCAAGCCCCAGCCAACCTACCATGGGCATCTAGCACAAACCAATAATCAACTCAGTGGTCTCACTCACCAGAATTCAGGCCTGCATTGTTTCTGAGCTTGTCCTGACTGACTGGCCTCAGGGCTGATGCAGGAACAAGGTTGAGACAGAATCCCAACCCTCCGAGTGTGCGTGGACCAGCTGGGGAAGTCCAGCCTACATGTAAGGGAAGAGTTCAATGATGCACAACAAGTAACCATTCAAAGCAGAACTGTTGCCAGCGTGCCGCGGAGCAGAGTGGATCAGTTCTGCCCTGAAAGGACAGCGTTGAAGCAGTCTGAGAATAAGGGGGGCTCCTGGCACTGGAATGGCCTGGGCAGATGCCCTGGAAGAAGGGTCAAGGGGAGGCCTCTGAAGGATGGGGAGATTTGAGGTGTATGGAGATAACAGATGGAGAAGGGTGGGAGAGCAAAGGGGTCATGATGAAGCAAAACACAGAGCCCAGAGGACTGCAGGTGGGTGATTGCTGTGAAGTCGGAGCTCCAAAGAACTGAGAACTGGAGACAGCCTCCGAGAAAGAGCAAGGACCCAGATGGGGAAATCACCCCCGTCAGGGGAGGAACCTCAACCTCCTCCTGTGCTTCCCAGGCTTCTTTTTGGGGGAAATGTTTCTGTAACTGCCACATTCAGGAATGCCCTCTGTGAAGCCTAACTTTGGAGGCTTAATCTGGCTTGATGTCATCACACGTATGTTATAATCAGGAGTAAGACTGACTGCAGATAAAGTCAAAACCACTGTGATTTGCTAATTCTATTTCAGTAATCACTCTCAACAGCCAGCCACAGGTCCTGGCCACACTTCAGTGTCGTCAGCTAGTGCCACTCAGCCAGTGTCAGTCAGCCAGTGTCAGCCAGTGTTAGTCAGTCAGTGTGTCAGCCAGCCAGTGTCAGCCAGTGTGTCAGCCACTGTCAACCAATGTCAGCCAGTGTGTCAGTCAGCCAGTGTCAGTCAGCCCATGTGTCAGCCAGTGTCAGTCAATGTCAGCCAGTGTGTCAGTCAGCCAGTGTCAGTCAGTGTCAGCCAGTGTCAGGCAGCCAGTGTGTCGGCCAGTGTCAGCCAGTGTCAGTCAGTGTCAGTCAGCCAGTGTCAGCCAGCCAGTGTGTCAGCCGGTGTCAGCCAGTGTTAGCCACCCAGTGTTTCAGTCAGCCAGTGTCAGTCAGCCAATGTGAGTCAGTGTCAGTTGGCCAATCATTGTGTCTGTCAGCTAGTTGGTCAATCAGTGTTCATCCATTAGTCTGTCAGTGTCAGTCTGTCAATCAGTGTCAGTCAGTCATTGTCAGTCACTTGGTCAGTCAGACAGTGTCAATGAATCAGTGTTAGCCAGCCAGCCCATCACTGTCAGTCAGTCCATGTCAGCCAGCCAGTTAATAAGCACAGTGTTCAGGTGGTTTCTGAGCACTGGGCCTGTTTGCCTTTCTGTTTATTTAACCAGCACCTTTCCTGTTTCTGGGCATTTGAATAGGTGTGTGTCATCCCTCCGTGAGGACAGAGAACTGTCCCCAGGAACTCAGGACAAATTAATTACCCAGCTGGGTAATTAAAGGACCAAGGTCACCTTCTGACTCTGCAGAGCCTCTTCCTCCCCGACAGGGGTTTTTGGTGGTGTGCCACAGCAGGGCTCCTCTGGCCACAGTCTCAGCATTGGCGAGATTAACATGATGATACCTCTGGCTCTGTGGCAGCGGCCCTTCCACCTTCCTCCCATAGGAGACCATGTTGTCTATGGATGGGCGGACACAAGGGTTTTCCTAACAGAGCCGCTGCTTTCTCACATAGGACCAGGGTAGAGGGTGGAGGAGGGCAGGGCCATGCCGAGCCTTGGTGTGGTACCCAGGTTTGCACATTGCTGTGGGCATCTGCATTGTCTGCTTAAACAGTGTCCCCCCTTCTCTGAGGGCACTGCTTATCTCCCTCTCCCCAGCCCCCACCAACCACATGGGTTCAGAGATGAGGTGAGGAGCCACAGGTGGGCCTGAGATCCAGGCTGGACCAATTGTAGTACTTCCTCATCCCACAGTGATTGGTCCAGGGATGGGCACGTGACCCAAGCCAGGCCAACCAGAATCCTTCCCCAGGATCTTTCTGAGGCAGTCTCCTCAAGTCCTTTAGTTGGAAAGATATGTGCTTAAGCCGGCCAGGAGAATGACTCTCAATGTGCAGGAAAAACCTTGGAAGGAGAGAATAAACAGAAGGTAACAGGTGCAGAAAGAAACAGACAAGAGTCTTGACAGGGCGGCCGAGCGCGGTGGCTCAAGCCTGTAATCCCAGCACTTTGGGAGGCCGAGACGGGCGGATCACAAGGTCAGGAGATCGAGACCATCCTGGCTAACACAATGAAACCCCGTCTCCACTAAAAAATACAAAAAACTAGCCGGGCGAGGTGGCGGGCGCCTGTAGTCCCAGCTACTTGGGAGGCTGAGGCAGGAGAATGGCGGGAACCCGGGAGGCGGAGCTTGCAGTGAGCTGAGATCCGGCCACTGCACTCCAGCCTGGGTGACAGAGCGAGACTCGGCCTCAAAAAAAAATAAATAAATAAATAAAATAAAAAAATAAAAAATAAAAAAAATAAAAAAGAGTCTTGACAGGGTTTTGAGGTCCTAATTCCAGTCAACTCCACAGCTGCCTTCTACCCCTGGCCTCCTGCCATTTGGTTTTGTGAACCACACTTGTAGCCAAGAACCTTGGCTAATACAAACTAGTATAATTCTAGAGCTACCCCGACTGACATCTCTCACTCATTTGGAAGTGGACAACCCAGAGTGTGATTTACCCAAGCCCCTTGACTTCTCCCCTTCCAGGGAAAGCCAAGGGAGTCCCACTTAGTCCTCAGGTGGCTGCAGTGAGCAAACCCTCAGGTAGAGGCTGGGGGACCAGCACCTGCTCCAATGCCATGGCCTTTTCTAGCAGTGAAGCACACGCATCTTGGCCTCTGACTTCTTTCAGTCAATGTTTTGTTCTGAACACACTCTCAGCACTGAGAATGTTCTCTTTCTTGTCTTTTAGGTAACTCCATGCAGGGCTAGATTCCTGGGTATGTGACCTGTGCTATCGCACAGGGCCGTATGCTTAGAAGGAACCCGTGTTTGGTTTCATGCTCTGCCGACATCTTGAAATTGTTATACATTTTGAATAGGGAATCTTGCAGTTTGATTTTGCTTAGAGTCCCACAGATTATGCCACTGGTCCCAGCTCTGTGCCATCCCTCTTGGTAGGATCTGTGATTCCAAGGAATTGCTCCAGTTTCCAGAACTCCTCTCCCAATCACCCTATTTTGTGTCTTCTTTACCTTAATGCCTCCCTGACTTCTATGGTCTTCTCCCCACCACACCCCATAGGTGGACTCTTTCCCCCAGAAGCCCACAGCCTCTGTGGCCTCATCTGAGCTGTGTCCATGCCAGCCACAGCTGGGGCATGGCTCCTCAGCTGAGCTCCATGTCAAACCAAAGCTGGATCCATTTTATTTGGAAGAATGCCAATTAGAGTGGCTTGTCTTGCTTCCACCCCTCAACCCCCGACATTCTGCAGTTCTGCCCCAAACCCCCTTCCAGAGGCCCCTGGAAAGGCTGCCCCAAGGCAAACCCAGGACGGCAACGGCCTCTGGTTTGATCAGTCGAGGAGAGCTCTGCTGCAGGTTTAAACAAGAAGAGCGACTTCTATAAGTCAACTTCATAGTTCTGTAACGAGGATTTTAGAAGTCTAGGAAATGGGCAAGCAGCCTGTGTCCTTGGGAACTGCCTGCTGCACATCCAGCAAAGGGAGGTCCTTGCCATGGCCTTACTGCTTCTCCTGGAAAAGGTGGATTTGAGCCCCTCACATCCCCCCAGGTGGAACAACACGGAACTGCAGCTGCTGAGACCGGCCACAACCTCAGTCTTCTTCACACCCACTTTTTTTTTTGAGACAGTCTCGCTCTGTCATCCAGGCTGGAGTGCAGTAGCACAATCTCAGTTCACTGCAACCTCCGCCTCCTGGGTTCAAGTGATTCTCCTGCTTCAGCCTCCCGAGTAGCTGGGATTACAGGCATGCCCCACCACGCCCAGCTAATTTTTGTATTTTTAGTAGAGACAGGGTCTCACCATGGTGACCAGGCTGGTCTCGAACTCCTGACCTCATGAAGCCCGCCAAAGTGCTGGAATTACAGACATGAGCCATTGGGCCCAGTCTACACCCACAATTTTTAACAGAACAGACCAATCTGGGGGAAAGTCAGCAGGAGAAACTAATAGACAATTTGACAATAAAGAATCCAGGTGTGGTAAAAATGATTTATTTTTGAAGCACAGTAACAGCTATGCAACTGGGAACATTTCATTTACCTGTCCCATCTATGTTTTTGTGTCACAAAGACATATACTAAGACTTCGGAAAAATTCCAAAGGGGATTACACTTGAAATGTGTTGTGTTTTCACTTTTTTTTCTTTTTTGTACTTGTCTTATTCACAGTGAATCAAATAAAATAGCTTTACAGCTTACTAAAACTCAAACTTGTTCTCAAAGGAAGCAGTTTAAACATTTTAACTGAAAAATCAGCAACACATCGATTCTACATCAGGAAACCGAACCAGTGGACAAAAAGTAGCTCTAATAGAAAGCGTGTCTTGTCAAAAGGTTAAAAATAAAAATAAAGGCCCAGTGCAGTGGCTCATGCCTGTAATCCCAACATTTTGAGTCTCTACAAAAAACAGAAAATATTAGCTGGACGTCGTGGCGCAACTGTAGTCCCAGCTACTCAGGAGGGTGAGGCACAAGGACTGCTTAAGCCTGGGAAGTCAAATCTGCAGTGAGCCCTGACTGCACTACTGCACTCCAGCCTGGGTGGCAGATGACAGAGTGGAATCCTGCCCCGTTCCTCTCCCCCGCCAAAAAAAAAAAAACCCACACACATCATGAGGAAAATCCAACTTATTTACAAAGAGTGGGCCATCTTCAGGACTGAGATCCCAATATGATACAGTAAAACTGTGGGTGCACCGTCCTCTTTGGAAAAAGGGGGTGAGGAACAGGTCTGTCTCAATCCATGCTAAGAATCTGGTTTTAAAAGATCAAAGGAGTCTCAAAGAAAAACCTAACATCACTGTATGCCGCAGGGGTGTCATTTACCATGAATGAAAGGGCTGGGAACGCACTCTCCCTGAGGTGCCCCCCAGGCCTGCCAACCTCTCATGAAATCTGGTAGTAAACTGTCAAGAGATCCCTCTGAACCAGGAGGCTGCAGGAAGCTTGTGGGGTTGAGGGCTGGTCTTCTCCTGGGAAGTACCTCCTGCTTTCCCCAAACTGCCAAGCTACCAAGCCCTCTAATGAACAAATAAACCATAGCCTGGAGGGCTGGCACGGTAACCAGAATGGGTGGATGCTGCCAGGAGAGGCCAGGGTCCCCTGAGGATTCGGGGGTCGGCACTCTGGCAGCACCATCTCACTTCTTAGCCATTGCAAATGGGTAGGCCCTTTCTCTTCAAACCCAGAGCAGTAGCTGGCTGAAAGAAACGGCACCAGGAGGATGGCAATAAACTCTGACTGAGCGCATGTCAGCTTTCTGCTGACCCACCTGTAGATTTCAGAGCAAAAGTCCTGACTCACCTAGTCCCAGTTTAACTGTGAAGTGTGGCTCTCGTGCTTACAGTCCCAGTTACTCAGGAGGCTGAGGCAGGAGGATCGCTTGAGTCCAGGAGTTTGAATCTTCAGTGAGCTATGATCACACCACTATACTCCAGACAGAGTGACACAGTGAGACTCTGTCTTTTTTTTTTTTTTTTAAGATGGAGTCCCGCTCTGCCGCCCAGGCTGGAGTGCAGTGGCATGATCTCAACTCACTGCAA
>NW_012107931.1:616038-617174 GCF_000951045.1 Mandrillus leucophaeus | reverse complement strand
AAAAAAAAAAACACACACACACAGAAGAAAGAAGAAGAAGAAGTAAAAGAAGGCGGCTCAGCTGGTACGGTAGAAGGCCTATTCTGGAAACTGCCATGATGGGTGGCTAAAAAAAAAAAAAAAAAAATTGAAGATACTTAACCCTGAGCCAAACGGTATGTGTCTGTGTGGTGTGTGTGAGTATGTACATGTGTGAGACTGCATATGTGTGTGTATGTACATTTGTGTGGTGTGGGGTATGTGTGTGAAGGGGGGTGAAGGTCCCAGAGGCGGCCCTGGGACAAAGCGCTCCTGCCACTCGTCCCCAGCATGGCACAGCCACACAATTCAGAGCACAGCAGAGCCCACACCTGGAGGCTGGGCTCCCCTTGCAGGTGGGGTTAGCAATAGCCAACATGAAAAATTCCAGATAGCAAATCTCCCCTGGCCACCTGACTACATATTTCAAACATTATCTGATGTAATGAAATTCAAGACCATTCACAGTCTTTTTTAAACTTCTGACTACAACCCACATTGAGGTTAGTTACATGATTGCCAAGAGGGTAGGGACACAGGCTAGGTAACAAGAGTTCAGACTCAGCCTGATTGCACAGGGTGCGCTCTGACCTGTCCCAGTCCGCTGTTTGTGGTGGTGACCCACTAAATTGATTTTGTGACCCACTTGTGGATTCTACTGCAGCTTGGACTTGCAGTCTCCGTGCACATGGAAAATCATTCCCTCCACGGAAGTAGGTGGGCCTCCCCGCAGCAGGCCCCAGCCTCAGTGAGTATCACCAAGTGCCACCAAGCCCCCACAACCCTGCTGAGGAGGAAGAAGCAGGCTTCCCTGACCATCTTTAAAGAAAAGGGGGCGCCACGGTGGGCCCACTCAGGTCCAGGCTGGCAACCACAGGTCCACCTGTCCAAGACCCAAGGCGAGGCTGGGCCATTCCCTGCAAGGGCGTGGTGGTCCCTTAGGGCTTGCCCAGCGGCGCCCCCGCGCTCTGGGATCTCTGCACCAGGAGGATGAGCCTGGCGACGTCGGAGAGCGCCGGGAACGCGGCCATTACACGGTCCACCTGGTCGCGCGGGAAGACGCTGTAGAGCGCGATGCGAGCCCGGGCGCGAGCCTCCCCCTCGTCCTCGGCCGCGTA